>NC_135500.1:72885311-73162811 GCF_052857255.1 Amblyomma americanum | reverse complement strand
ACACACACACACACACACACACACACACACACACACACACACACACACACACACACACACATCCTTTATCCTCGGGCCTCAGGTTACGGTGCAGTGGCCTGTGAACTTTTGCGTCAGTGTGGGATACACGGATAAAGGCATTTTTTTTTATTGTAGCACATCGCAAATGGGGAAGCGCATTTGAATGAGTGAGACACTTTAATCCGCTATAGCGTGTCAGTACAAACCGTAATTAGAAGCGCTATATAGTAAAAATTCCATTTCTAAATCGCCATGGTGACTCAGTCACTATATATACTACACTCTTATGTATACGGTCCTCGATCGGCTGCTGGCCTAAGGTAAGATACTGGTTCGGGCTCGGTCGCGGCGAAATGGTATAGAAGCCCGTGTACTGCATGTGCAATGTCAGTGCACAGTAACAAATTGTAGGTAGTCGAAATTATCCGGAGCCCTTCACTACGGCGTCCCTTGATCATAGCTTAGGTTGCTTTACCTTTTGTACGCGTGATTGCAAGATAATTCTTCATCAGTAGGCCTTGCACATTCACCTGCCATACTAGAAACACGAACACTAGAAAATAAATTGTGTATAACACAGACAAAATGCTCTTATCGATAAAAACGTAAATTGCAGCTGCATATGTCCCCAGTACCAGCTGTAATGGGCCAGGAAAGAGACCTAGGATGATATATGGTAAGGAATTCTGCTTAATTAATGGCAAACATGTTAAAAAGCTACCTAATTTTTTAAAAAATGTATCCTATATTATTGAATTACACAGGAGAAAAACTCATCTGCATATCCCATTAGAATGCCTTTCGCGCAGTGTAGTTGCACTAAACTTCCAAGAAGGTGTTTATTGGCAACAGACAAGTATGCAAGCCATTTCTTTATTTTTTGTGTGAGACAAATCATTTCCTACTGGCTGGAAAATGGTGCAATGGCTTAAAGTAACAGCAGAACTGTGAGGAATTGCATAAGTGCTTTTCTGATTTCTATTCTGCCAAGTGTAAAACCTGGTTTCCTCTGCTGTGATGCAATTTTCTTCAGTGACGTGTCAGAATTGTAGCCAGATTTTCACGAGTGACCATTGTGTTTTCTGATCACTACTATTACGTTGTAAAATGAACACCTTGACAATAATAACATTCTTAAAATATGTATTTTGAGACCACAGCTGTCCACTTCAGTGACACAAACTGCCTCAAGTACACACAATAGGAGATACTAGACTGTGGTGTCCGAGGCGCTATCAGAACAGCAATTTTCAAGGAGCATAAATTAGTGCTGAGCAAACAGTGAGTTGCACTCTTTTTAGTGCAACAGTTTAATGGATATATGTGTACCTTATTCGTATCTATTGCACAATTACTTATTTCAGGTGATATTCAAATGAATTATTTTATGCTTCCCTACCTCTGCTGCAAGGCAGCTAGAACAGGAGCTTGGGATTGGGGTTTTCCATCCTGATGTCAATTACATGTGTAATGCACAGTACATAGACGGGGACACAAGACGAGATGACGACACAGTGAGTGCGGACTTTCAACGTTTATTTGTAAGAAGAACGACTTCGCATACATTTGCATAAAGGCACCATGTGACACAGGCACTTCTGCACACCCATGAAAATTATTGCACGTTAGCAGCTAAAGTTCTGTTTTTGTTAGCAAAAGAGACGGCGTGCTAACACATTGGTTACACATACTGGCAATCTCAGTTGCCTCAATTTCACGAACCAGACTGAAAGAACAAAAAACTAATGCCGATCAGGCATGCAGAAATTCAGGAATTCACATCAGGGATTGCCCATCCGAAACTTGTGCCACAAAATTTAGACGATGCAAAGCGCTTGAAAAGCACAGTGATACGTGAAATTACCGAGGCAGGCGAGATTTCCAGACTGTGTGACCAACGTGTTAGCAGACAGTCCTTTTAGCAAACAAAAAAACAGTTTAGTTAGTTTATGGGGGTTTAACGTCCTAAAGCGACTCAGGCTATGAGAGACGCCGTAGTGAAGGGCTCCGGAAATTTCGACCACCTGGGGTTCTTTAATGTGCACTGACATCGTGCAGTACACGGGCCTCTAGAATTTCGCCTCCATCGAAATTCGACCGACGAACAAAAAAAGAACATGAGCTGTTATATGACCAATAATTTTCACAAGTGTGCAGAACTATCTGTGCCACGTGGTGTGCACTGATAAGTTTCTGATATTATGGTGCCTTTATGTAAGCATATATGAAGCCGTGTGTCTTTCAAATAAATGTTGTTGAAGATGGCGCTTGGTATGTCGTCTTCTCGTGCCCCGTCTACATTGTGTGCTGTTGACATCAGGATGTAAGACAAAAATGGCGTTGTAGCTAAAAAGTTGGTGACCCCTAAGCACATTCTTCTGAGATGGTATTGCGATAGCGTTTCTTTTGGCTAGGTTGTTGTTACTGAGTTGTTGATGCCGAGAGTTGCTGCAAAGTGGTCTTGCCAAGTTGTGGCTTTAAAGAATGATGCAAAGTGAGGTACTGAATCGTGATATGCATACGGTATCTCAAACATAGCCACCTGTGGGACTTGTGAGCCCCAAGTTGCTCTCCCTGAGCACCCTCTCGGTACCAATAACTAATTTCACTGCGCCCTGTCACAGTGGGCCGTTACTTCACTAGCTGCTGGGTAGGTTCCTAGATTGCCGGCTGATACGAACTCTAGTGCTGTGGTGTGGCGGTTAATCGATGTCATGGTGGATGGCTACTTCCAACACACCTAGCCGTAGGGCTTGTGCGACCCAGGCCCTTTTCGGTCAATCTCTCACCTTTTGAACAAAGTTATTAGACGCGGATCCTGGGCATGGCTTTTCACCAAGGGACATAAAAAATGCTGTCGCATTATAAACATATTTCCAGACAGCACAGGCCTGTTAAGGCGCTACAGTATAATTATGAGATGGCATGAGTCATAAGCATCAAAATCGTTTATTCTCAGATATAAAAATTGATAATTTGAATATGCCAAAGATGCACTACATAAAACTCTGAAGAATACTATTAGCTCAGTTCAATACTGCTGTTTTGAGACAAGGCAGCATTTGTTTACAGCAGAGTCTCCCACTTTGGCACAAGTCTACCACTCTCATACAAGTCCAGAAGATAATGTTCAAACTTCTCACTAGGTTCATAGATTTTCTGCTCATTTGTGGTTTTGACGCAGTAGCAGTACCTGTGTCGGTTAAAGTGCTGCACCTCCAGGGTTGTTGCGACGTTGTGGAGGACCTCATTTGCCACTAAGAGTGACTCAATCTTATAAAACTCTGGGCACTCCGCTCCTGTCGAAACCAAAACACACCCACACTTGTACCTGCGTCGATCAAGTGTTGCACTTTTGACGTCATGGACGACTGTGGCTGGAAGCACTTCTTTGGCACAGGCAGGGAGCGCAGTCCAGTAACAGGCTTACTTGACGATGTTTTCAGTTCTTGGTACAGTTGAAAGGTGCGGAGTTGGTAGCTCTGTCGCAACTGGTGCCTTTTTGCAAGTGTGTATGTAAGGTTCCTGAAGTTTTTGACACAGGCTGCCAACTTCTTGAGGCTTTGATGCTTCGCTTCAAACCTCATGGACCAGAAATGTCTAAGAGGTCCCACCTCGCGCACAAACCTAGCATAATGCACCATGAAGTGAAGCTTAGGGGTAACTGCACCAGGCCCGTACCTGTCAGTGAGCTCGCTCAAAAATGTCTGCACAAGCATTTTCAAGTAGACAAGCCGTGCAGATGTCATTTCCGATGCAAATACGATGTCAACAATTTCCCAGAATTTCAAAAGCAATTCCCAATCGTCATTTTATTTTGGAACTCTCGCTCCAAAGATCAAGGGAAAAAACCTTATCAAGCACCACTTGGTAGCAGCAGTTCCCATTAAAACAGATTTGCTATTGATGAATGCCGGGTTGATCGGTGGGGACGTGTTTTTTAGATCATTTGCTCCATACTTGAATGAAGACAGCTCCTCAAGGTTTTGCTTGCACAGTAAGCCACTGGAAAGGAGAGATTTCAAAACAAGTCGAAAGATACAATCTATTCCTCCTTCCAAAATGTCATGCATAATGTCTGGTGGTAATTTCCGGGTAATGTCGAAGTATGGCAACTGCAAAAGGGGCGAGACCTCATTTACGCCTTACAAAGTCCTGTTAGCAGGGTTCACTGCTATTGCTTCAAGATGTGACTGGTGGCTGCGTATTATGCGTGGCTGGCACATTATTTCACAGGTTTTTTCTGGCAAATGTTTCACAGATACCATGCAGAATCTGCAGACTCGCCCACGGCTGAAACAACAAGTGAATCCGCCCAAGCGGTTCATGGAAAGGTTGTCTCCACAGAAGCCGAACACGATGACTGTGGCCCTTGTCTCCTGTCCTTCTAAGCCAATGGTATGGCCTTCTGCATACAACTTGTTTAGGTCTTCGAGTAATGGCTGTAGTACATTGCTGAGGCCGTACTTTTTCACATAAACATAGCGAACAAGCAGAATCAAATATATGCTCTCAAGTTTCGACCTATGCTTGACATGAAGGTTCAACAAGCTGCAGTATACAGCGAGTAACTTGTGCTTTCCTCGTTTCGCTCCCAGAGGATTTACAACTTCAATTTCGCCAGTATAAAACAAAAGAAGTATTGTGTGTGTTCTGCTTTCTGGAATCACATCTTGAAGATGCTCTCTGTACACCGCACCATTAGTATAGTCTTTATACACAGACGGCGTCGTGTTCTCACGCTTTGGTGTTTTCAAGTGGGCTGCATTGTCGGGGATTTCACAAAGTGCACTGAGCAGCTTGGGCAAACGTACATAATGGTACTTTGCTGCGCCGTCCAAAAGCTGTTCCTCAGGAAGAACAAAAGGAAAATTCGCTTCCACATATTGCTCACGCCTGTACTTGTTCTTTAAGTCACTAAAGAGGTCAGACATAAATGAGCAGCTTAGCAATTTTTGTAGTGCTGTTGTGTTTGATTTTGCTGCATGTTCAACCTCCCTGCCATAGGCCTTCAGCACCAGCTCAAACACCAGCTGCAATTCAGAAAACACCTTCTCAGCCGCTGTGTGTGGCAAGCTGTGCTCTTCAGTGAAAAAGAAAAAGAAGTTGCACAGGGTCGATTTTGCCTGGTTCAAAAATTTGCTAAATCTGTCATGTTGGACTGTTGTCTTCTGAGCTGAACAAACATTCGCCGAAGGTCGTTCTTTCTGGCGGTGACCGCTACCATAGTCCGCTTTGTCAGCCCAGTCCATTTCATGTGGGACAGGCTCGTCGTCGTCCAGTTCTGAATTTTCTCTGTTTGCTTTCTCGGTGCATCCGTGTTTCAAAATGCTGCCGTTTTCTTCAAGCACATCTCGGTGGCGGCGATATAGATGCGATCTGTAGGATGAAAAATTCGAGTACGAGTTCGCGCAGCCTCCTATGCCGCAGAAAACATTTAAGTTTGGCTCTGCACTGTGAACTAATCCAATGTGCGTGACAACTTTCGTCAGCTGGAACGAAAAGAATGGGCACCTCGGGCAGTACTTCGCGTCCATCGTTGTAGTCGCAAGCCAAAAGACCGCAAAAAGACCCCGCAAACGCGGTGTGCCAATTGTCAGAAAGCCGCAGTTCCTGCATATACATCGGAATCACATCGCTTTAAGCGCAGTTGCCACCAACGGCCAGGGACACGAATAGACACGAACAGCCTCCTAGCGATAAAGCCGCTTGGCTGGCTTGGCTATAGCTTGGCATGTTTGTTGTTGTTTTGCCCTTT
Organism: Amblyomma americanum; assembly: GCF_052857255.1. Taxonomy (NCBI): domain Eukaryota; kingdom Metazoa; phylum Arthropoda; class Arachnida; order Ixodida; family Ixodidae; genus Amblyomma; species Amblyomma americanum. The sequence goes on along the minus strand of NC_135500.1, from coordinate 73,157,032 downwards.
CATCATAATAATCAAATTCACTAGGTGCTAGAGCACCTAAGTCGCATTTAGTATAACTAAGTATTTTTGGTGTAATTTTATTTTGCAATAACCTTAGCAATTGGAGTGTCACGTTGTGCAAACTAAGCTGGCCAAGCCAAGCCAAGTCACCACAGTGGTCAGCCAAATTGAAAAAGGCGCATACTGGTGCACGTGCTCGAGAAACTCTACTTCACGTCTCACTCAGCAACGTTCATTGCTGCGCAATTTCGCAGTAGTACATATACGTACGTCACCATGACGAGGAAGTGCCTGGTAACGTTCCGGGAAAGGAATTTTGTTTTGCCCTTTGATGGGACGCTTACACGGCGCGGGCTGGTTGAGCGCGTGAGAGACCATGAGCTGTTCCGCGGCATCGACGTTGCCACCCTCATCTTCACGGTGAGTAATTGTGTAAACTTATCTGTAACGACCAAGTCACGCAAGAACAGAATGAACGTTTATTGATAGCAGCTGCTCGGTTTTATAGGGCAGGTCGATGTAGGCACGTGTTCGCGTCAACGGCAGCGGTCGGTTCGGGATGGGCTGGCACGCACAGCGCATGCGTATCATGTACGATACATCTTCCTTTGTTTATTGAATCTTGGGAATGCGTCACGAATTCACTTGGTTAAAGTTGCGATCGTAGTAAAGCCTGTTTGGCGGCCTCCTGTTTCTGGTGGACCGCCTCACCGCTGGTGTAGTGTGTCCGTCCGTAGATGGCGCAGCAGCTACTCTTCTTGGACTGGGCCCCTGCTCGTCGACGAGCTCGCACTCACTCTCGGACTCGTCACTTCCGAGTGCGTTGCTCTCGAAGGGTTCCAACGTCGCACTTAGATGCTTGCGGTTGCGGCGAAGCAGCTTGTTATCTTCGGTAAGCACCTGGTATGACAGCGGCGCTACCGGCCCCAGTACTTGCGCTTTGCGAGTCCACTGTTTGTGACGGATCCTAACCACTTCTCCTTTCCGGAGGGCCGGTAGGGATTTTGCGCCGGTGTCGAGCGGCTGGCGTTTGAAGACTTGTTTTTGGCTGTTGGCTGAAGTCGGGAAGTCGCATACGCAGTCTTCTGCCTTGCAGGAGCTCACCCGGCGAACGACCATCCTCCAACGGAGTCGAACGGTAGGAAAGCAGTCCAAGCCAGAAGTCTTCCCGTGTCTCTTGCGTTTTTTTCAAGATTTTCTTTACGATTTGAACACCATTCTCGGCAAGTCCATACGACTGTGGAAATGCAGGGCTCGACGTAATGTGCTTGAACTCGTACCTGGATGCAAAAACAGCAAATTCGTGAGAGGAGAACTGGGGACCGTTGTCGCTGCAAACTTCCACAGGGATCCCGTAACGGGCGAAGATCCCACTCAATTTGTCAATGACAGTGCGGGCTGTTGTGTCGCTGAGTCGTTCAACCCCTGGGAAGTTCGATAGGGCATCATACACGCACAAGTAGGAACTACCGCCGTGCTGGAAGATGTCGACGCCGACTCTGTACCACGCGTAATGTGGTGTTGGGCGCATCAAAAATGGCTCGCGTTGAAGTTGGTACGCATATTTCCGGCAGACTGTGCAACCTTTTAACATCGTTTCGATATCGGAGTTGAGTCCGGGCCAGAACACTAGCTGTCGAGCTCTTGCTTTACACTTATTCAGGCCCAAATGTCCCTCATGTATTCGTTGAAGCATTTCCGCCCTCATACACTTTGTGATGACTACTTTAGTGCCTTTAAACACAATGCCTTCAATCAGGGACAATTCCGCCGCAAATGATTTCATGCTGCCACCCTGGTTACCGCCGGCTGTTATGTACCGTATAACCGACTGTAGATCTGGATAGTTTGCCGTGGCCTCCACAAGTCGATTAAGTGTTTTTCTGCTCACCATGTCCGTGACCGCTCCAACCGCATGAACTTCTACTTCGTCTTCGGAGGCTGTGATGTCCAGTGGTTTCTTAGGTGACGCCCTTGACAGCATATCGGCCAGCGGCAGCTCTTTCCCTGGTACGAATTGAAGGGAATAATCGTACTTGCACAAGCGCAAGAAAAACCGCTGAAGCCGTGGTGGCATATCGCCGATTCCTTTCGACGCAATTGCTAGGAGGGGGCGGTGGTTCGTCTCGATAACAATTCTTCGGCCGTAAACGAAATAGTGAAATTTTTCACACCCAAAAGTTATTCCCATTGTTTCTCTATTTGTGAGTACCTTTGCTCAGTCTCACTCATGACGCGTGATGCGTAGGCGACAGGTCGCCAGCTATCTCCGTGTCGCTGCAACAGTGCGGCTCCTAGCCAATTTTTTGATGCATCAGAGCTAATTTTTGTCTCTCTTGCTGGATCAAAAATTGCCAGCACCGGTGCGCTGCTTAGAAGTGCGCAAATAGCTGCCCACTCAGCGGCATGCTTGTCTGTCCACTCGAAGACTTTCTTTTTTTATAATACCTCGTAACAACTTGGTCTTTTCAGCAAGATGCGGGATATACTTCCCAAAATAATTGGCCACACCAAGCATTCGCTGAACCGCGGTCTTATCAGCCGGTTACGGCATTGCAGCAATCGATGCACTGAATGAAAGATTCGGCTTTATCCCGTCTTGGCTGATGAGGTCGCCCAAGAACTCAACCTCGGTGCTCGCGAACTTGCATTTGGCTGGATTGAACGTCAAGCCTGCCTGCTTTGATAGTTCCAGCGCTCTACGAAGGCGCTTGTCGTGTTCTTCCCGGGTAGCACCCCATATCAGGACGTCATCGACATACACGCGCACGCCTGGTGCTCGATCAAAAATTGAGCTCAACGTTCTTTGAAACACTTCAGGCGCTGACGCAATCCGAAACGGCAGTCTCAAAAAACGATAACGCCCAAAAGGTGTCGCGAACGTGCAAATGGTTGATGTGGCCTGATCCAATGGAATATGATGAAACCCTGAGTTTGCTTATAGGCGCGAGAAGTATTTAGCGCCTGCCAGCTCTGCCTCAATATCGTCACGTTTAGGCATCTGATAGTGCTCCCGTTTCAGGCATTCGTTAATGTTTCTAGGATCCATGCAGACCCGAAGTTTGCCATCCTTTTTCCTGACAATGACCAGCGTACTCACCCATTCTGTTGGTTCAATGACCCTTTCAATGATATGGGCCTCTTCCATGCGCTGCAGCTCCTCTCGCAGTGGTTCTCGCAGTGCCAAGGGGAAGCGTCGCGCCGGCTGTATCACTGGTATGGCGTCTTCGCGCAGGACCATCCGGTATGGGTGGGCTACACAGCCGGTACCTTGAAAAAGCGGCGAGAATTCTTGCAATACTTTGTCAGACTCTGCTGTATCCACTGCGTTGACTGAACGAACTACGAGTCCCAGCGCCTCCGTTGCATGTAGTCCAAGTATCGCCTGTTTGCTTTTCTTCACTATGAAGAAGGTGAAGGTGCCGGACTTGTCGTTAATGACCACTGGTAGGGTCGCCACGCCGAAGTGCTTAATTACGTCACCACTGTAAGACCGAAGAACGGAGCTGCTTGGAGTCGGGCATGGCGTAGCTTTGAACTTGCGAAAGACTGAATAAGGCAGCAAGTTTGCCTGGGACCCAGTGTCTACTCTAAAAACAACATTCTGGTTCGACACCTTGGCTTCAACTGTCCAGTCAGCGGTCCTATCGACTGTGCATACCCTTACATTGAGGATGTCGAAGTTGTCCTCGTCGTGAACGACTGCACTGACTGCAGGCTCTTTCTGGCAGCAGGTCGCGAAATGATTGGCCCCTTTGCACGCAAAACATGTCTTCCCGAACGCCGGACACTTGTTCCGCTCGTGCAATCGGTTGCATCGGCTGCATCTGAACCGTTCACGCCGTTTTACCGACGCCACTTGCCTTTCCATTTGGCCCCAGGTCTCATTTTGGTGAGCCGACACTTCGGCAGCTTTGCAGCTCTGTTCTGCTTTAAGCAGCGTTAGGTTTTCGACTTTGAGCAGTTTCTCCCGTAGCTTCGGATTATTTGTACCGAACACAATCTGGTCACGGATCATTCCGTCGCTCAGTGTTGAGAAGTTGCAACTCTGGGCTAGCTTTCGCAGGTCGCGTAGAAATTGTTCAAAAGGTTCGCCTTCCGCTTGAATCCTTGAGCGAAACACGTACCTCTCGTAGACCTCATTCTGCTGCTCCTGACAGTACGCTTCAAACTTGCTCACAACCGTTGCATAGTCATTCTTGCTTTCTTCCGCCGAAAAAGTGAAGTTATTAAATACCTCAAGAGCGTCATCGCCGGCAACACTTAGCAACAGCGCAGTCTTAGCAGCTTCCGTCCTTGGCTCCTTGGTCGATGCTGTTGCTTCCAGAAAGAGCTCGAACTTCTGCTTAAACAACGCCCACTTCTTCGCGATGTTCCCGGTCAGAAGTAGATGGTCGGGCGGCTTGAGTAGCTCCATTTTTCCTGGCTTGTAGGCGACGCCTTCGCGTTTCTTGTTCAAGCCACTGCTTGAGAGGCAGACAGTGACCCCACTTCTGACACCATGTAACGACCAAGTCACGCAAGAACAGAATGAACGTTTATTGATAGCAGCTGCTCAGTTTTATAGGGCAGGTCGATGTAGGCACGTGTTCGCGTCAACGGCAGCGGTCGGTTCGGGATGGGCTGGCACGCACAGCGCATGCGTATCATGTACGATACAATCTACGTGGTAGCTCCATGACAAGTCAGTTGCCGTTCTCGGGTTCTTTTGGGGACTGGTGCTTTTAGGCAGGTGCTTATTACATCCACGCGTGTAAATGTGTGTACTTTCCTTATGCCTCGCGCTTTTGTCCACAGTGAATTACATAGTGCGTTGACAGTTTGCGTGTAATGTAAAGTTTAAAGCAATATCTCGGCATGCATGTGCTTCCCTATGCGTCATGCTCTAAAAATCTCCCTTTCCGTAAGGATCTCGTGTCACAACAAAGGTCGGCGAATATTTAAAATGCACACCGCAGCGCGCCGCTTAACACTAAGGCATGTGTATAGAGAATTTTTCACATATTAATGCTTTATTTCAGTCGCGAGGTACAGGCCTGTCTAGAGCGCTGGAGCGGTGTAGTGCGGAGCAAACAAAGTGAAATCTTCACTCAACCGCTGTCAATGCTGCTTCGCACCAGCGCAAGCATTATCTCTACGACAAAATACCTGCGTGAAAATTCCACTTATTTAGTGCGATATGCAGGCATTCCTGTGCTCTAGACAGACGTGCTGACGACTGCACACGAAATACCCGAGGTAGAGGGAAGTGTTGCTGGTGTTGCAGTATTTTATGGTCATTGCTCTTCTAAATTGACAGGTCCTGAATTCAGTGCGTAGCCCGTTGATTTAGGTCTCGTAATGCGATGCAGCAAGCATGCCAACATGCTCCGGAAAATAATGTGACACACTCATTTTGAATAGTTTAACTTTACATGGTTAGCTATTTTAGTATCATTCTCGTGTTTCCACAGATGTTCGAAGAAGATTTTAATGTTTTTGTTGACATACCTGAAGACTTCGAAATTCGGGACAGGGAAAAAATCAGTCTCCGAGGATTGCCAGGTTCGGTGAGTACATTTTCTTACCAGTATTAACTATTATTCTGTATATTTCAAATAATGGTGGAGGAGCATCATGCAGCAAAGAGGAGTGTCCAATTTATGTCTTCCACTGCAATCAATGGCAATCATAGTAGAAATGTATGGAAACGTTGGCCACAGTCTGTGCTCACTGTGTAGTATGCTCTTCTCTTGTTCTTTTCTTATTTTAACCTGGCACTTTAGGATTGCGGATGTTCTCGACGAGCCCCAGCAAGCGGAGCAATCCCGTGTCACTGCCACGTACAGCCTCACATACAGCCTGCCAGCTGTACCAAACGATATCCAATTCAGTATAGAGCGCCACCAAAGTGGACAGTACTTCAAAGCACGCAGCAGAGTTGTCCAATGGCTCTATCATGACCTCTGCTTATACACCATGTAAGGTATTTGCAAGAATTTTTGACCATGTAGGGCAATGTGGAGATAACTTGGGCTACAAACTTGCGTGGCCATAAGCCATTTTAACGAGAAAGCATGAAGGAGCTCGTGGCGCAGAAAATCCTGTGTCGGCATTGGTAGACGTGAGCAAGAAATTTGAATTTGTTGAAAAGGTAGCTATGTCACACATAGAACGACGGACTTGAAAAGTGGATGAAATTAGAAAACTGGTGATTGTAAGGTTGCAATGTGCCTGGAACATCATTAGGACATCCAGAGATATAAAGTGATCCATCGTATAAAATCCAGCGCTTACAAACACGGACAGAGGACGAGACGAAACGAACTGAAGGCTTTTCAGTTTGTTTCGTCTCGTCCTTTGTCTGTGTTTGTAAGCGCTGGTTTTTATTTGATGGATCACCGCCAAATCGCCCAATCCTCAGTTCTGCATATGAAGTGGATGAGTTGCCCCGAAAGGAAAATTGCGGTTAGTTGAGAATCGAATCCGTGACCCTTGGGTTGCGAGTCAGACATGCTATTGGTATGTCATGTAGGAATGTTCAAAGGACTTGGTTAAAGAGGGCTGTAAATGTGTGGTTTAGTCTTTCACATATTGATTGTGAGAGAGCAAGCAATGTCCTTGCTTATGTGAGCAAGGAGAACTGCTGTCACGTCGTAAACTTAAAGGCAGAGCTTATGTGTCCTCCCACGTCTTGCACCTAAGACACTGACTGCATCTGAAACTAAAATGTCTATGTGAGCCTACAAAAGAACATCCTCACTGTGTACTGCCTTACACGTTTGTCTTAACTGTGCTAGGTACCCTGGCAAGTTGTACAATGAGGCTGCGTAAGCTCTGGTGTCCAGGTACCCAAACTTGGCTGACGCATCTGGCACCGGCTATGTAAGTAGGCAGCTGAAGCCCTTCAAACTAATCTTGTAGGGACAGCAGACTTTGTGAAATTAACAGGGCGGCCTAGGTGTTCTGAGTATAATAATAATGTCTTCTCTATTTATCAGTGGTAGCCGTACCATTTTCAATGACTCTGTTTTGGGCGCCACTGATAGAGTCATTCACACCACAGTGCATGCTGCTGGCATGGCTGGCTGATTCTCTTTCATAAAATACTATCTCACGAAAAAATGGGATAAAAAATTGTTCAGATATTTCCTATGGTACGTCTCTAGTGAGCAGGTCCTCTTTCCCTCTTGCTGCAGTAGCGGGGCAGTCATGAGTAATACTTGTTGGGGGCTAGTTGGTGCATGTTTCCAGAAGATGGTTGTAGCGCCGAAAAAGACAGCAAATTTGGCACACAATTTGAAGCATGTGGCAACAAAATATAAGGTTCTTGTGGTTTTTTCTACCCCAAAGAAACTGGCTGGCTTGTGCGTTAAAACTGATCCCAACAAGATAAACAAGACTGATTGTAAAAAGAGGCATGCAGCTCCGCTTGTTAAATGTGCCGTGGGAGTCGTATATCAGATTCCTCTCACTTGCGGAAAGCACATTGGACAAACCGGCCGCTGTAATAACGACCAATTAGTGGAACATAATCGGGATTTACAAAATGCATTGGTTCTCATCTGCCACATCATTATAAAGCCTGCAGAGAAGAAAGGAAGATTAAGTGTGTGGCAAGGCTGAAAGAAGCAAAGGTTTTAAACAAGTAAGGAAAAGACAGCCCGTGAACTGTTGGCGGCCTTCTATATTAAAAGAAACTGTAGCGATTGTGTTAGTGCCCCATCTATCTCCATTTATAAGAATGAAACTGCTTTTTTAGATACACGGACGTGAGATATGTGTGTGCCTAACCTATCTTTTATCCGGTTTTTTGTAAAACCCTCGCGCGCATGTGTGGTTCTTGCTACCCATCTTGATTTGTCCTTATATTCATTCGCATTCGCGGTGAATAAATAGTTGGAAGTTGTGCCTGTCCCGTCTTGCTTGCTATGTATTGTCTTTTTCGGTGCTACAGCCGTCTTCTGGAGGTAGTCATGAAGACTGCCGAATAGGACGGTGTATTAAAGGGTTGTACGAGAGAGCTTGATAATCCTGGCCCAGCTTGTCTGGTTGGCATTTGAATTGAAGGGCCATTGGTTGGCCTAGTTATTAGAGAACTCCAAGTGATCAAAATTCATCCAGAAACTCCACTGTGGTGCCCATTGTAGCTGATGTGTCGTTTCAGGACATTAAAACAACAAAAAAGTTCGCCTCACAGTGAAAATATAATTGGAAAACAAAGCTTGAATTACTGGAAAGGAACTCTATGCTGCAAATTTGGTAATGTGCGCGCTACCATAAAAAAGTAATGTCGGCGAGAGATCAGTGTGGGTCCTTTAGTGTTTTTATGCTGTCAAAAATGTGCTGCAATAAAATATGGAGCAATATCTATAGCTTCTCATGAGGTATTTTTATGTCCATGGGTGTTTACTGGTAGCTTGTGATCAACACCATCACTGTTAGCATGTATTTAATTGTACTGTGATTGCTTTTGTCAGTGCAAGTAGTAATGCTTGCAATGTGTCGGATGTTTTAAAAACAGGACTCTTGGCGAGAAGCTCTCCGTTTCAAGGCAAAATATGAGCGGAGAAAAATCCGTATCCAGCAGAATGATGGGGCAGATTCTCCACCGTCAAAAAAACCAACGAACGATGGGAAAGTGGCCACGGTTGGCGGAAATGCCCTGCAGCGTGTTTTGAGGCCGTCTGTGGTATGCATTTGGATTTCATACAGTCCTTGTGCTGAAGACAGCCTGATGTGCAGTGTGAAGTAGGCTCCTTTTGCTTGCAGGCAACTGCACCAGACGGGGAGGATGAGGAGAGTATTGCTGGCCACATCGAAGGAATGAAGTCCGCGGTACAAAAAGCTCGGACAGACATGGCTTACATAATAGACTGTATGCGCCGTACATTTCCTACCCGAAGGAAGTGGATTGGATCTGAGGATCCATCAGTGGAAGTGGCAATACAGAAATTTCCAGCCTTGGCCATGAGCTCAATCGTAAGTTCAGTAACTAGACCATCAGTTAGCGAAGCAAGGAAAAAAATTTTCTTTTTCTTTTTCTCTTCTGTCTTTCTTTCTTTCTTTTAATCCTTTCCTTTTTTGATTTCAGTTGCGGTGCCTGCACTTTGCATTCCATCTTAGTGGAGGCGAAATACAAAAGTGTGGATATGCTGTGTGACGTCAGTGCATGTTTAAGGACCTCAGATGGTCTACACTGTCTGGAGCCTTTCACTACGGCGTCCCATATGGCCTGAATCGTCTTGGGACGTTAAACCCGCTAAAGCAATTAGGCGGAAGTGGTCTATATGTGCAGAAAATTCAGCTCAAATTTATTTCTCTTTGCCTCAGTGGAGACCTGGTTGAATGGCTCGCACTGTTTGAATTTCAGAATACACCTAGGGTTGGTTCAGTGTAGCATGCCCTGATTCCACATTCTGGTCTTTTTGTTTTTGTTGCTCGACTTCTGCTGTTTAGTCGTTTATTTATTACACGGTTCTTGTATGTGCTTCAAGTTGGTACTACCGGTGTTTGCTGGTGACCGCTGTTACATGGTGGACACTGAAGGGAAATATCGAACTAAGCAAAACAGTCAGGATATTCGTGAGGGACCGTACTTATACTTTCGATGCACTGAATAGTACCTGCATTGCAGAGAAAATCCACACAATGAAAGTCCAAAGATCATCCCACATTTAAGCGGAAATGCCACAGGAAAAAAAACAATTTTAAATAGTCCATCCAGAGCAGTGAAATTTTGTGTGCTTATACTGCTTTTCTGCTCTTTTCAGGACACTAATTAGTTCTCTCGTAGTGCGCACTTTTGCTCAGTGCTGCTAACAGGCCTCAAAAAACAATTTGTGTATGTTTAATCTTACTTGAACCTGGTTATAACTAGAAAAAGCATTTGTGGGTGGTCCAACTCGCTCATCCATTGTAGATGAAGGCGGCAGACACAACCATTTTGTTGCCGCTTCTAATCACATGATCACCATGACGTCACACATGGTGGTGACGCCACCGAAGGCCAAAGGTTCTTTGCCACGGCAACTATTCCCTGTTGAATCTCTCCGTAACCAGCCAACTTGGGCTCTCTCCTTACTGGTGGCAGTGCTCGGCAAAGCCATCTACCGGTTGCGTGCCCTAAGTCTCAGCCACTGTGCCACTCTGCGGGTAGTGTTATAAAAGCTCGGAGGGCCTATATAATAACACTACTAGGAAAGTTGGAGCCAGGGGAATTTCTGAGTTGTACCTCGAGTAGTAGAGCTTTTGCTCTAAAAAGGCCCTTTTGTGCGCATGCTTTCTCTTAGAAAATATTCACTGGGAACTACCAGCAGTAGCTTATTTTATAGCTTACTAACTATAGAATGCAGGGAAATAGCCATGATGAAGTCATGGAAGTTCCTCGTGTGAAAAAAAATTGTGATGTTATTGTTATGTTTTTGGGACTCATTACTGTTGTATAGTTTCTATACACTTGCATTAGAGATACTGCAATTCTTAGGCGACATCTGAAGCTACACAATGCAAAGGACACATTTGCCAAGTTTCAGTGCGATACGAAAAGTGCAAGTACCAAAAATTCTGGGCGGACTTCGAAAATTTGCACTCAGGATCTTTTGTAAGTCTCCATTCCATATCACGGTGAAACGTCGCAGATGTGTTCTGTAGAATGCGTATGTGTAACTTGCAAATATCTATTCAGAATTTCAATATCTCTGCTACAAGTTTAGAGAGGCTTCAAACTACACTAATCTAAGTAATGATTCTGAAAAACAAAAGGGTAACATTATCACAATTTATTTTTCCCATACTAGAAAAACTTTCTTGACCAAATTTGAGCTAGTTTCCGGCATTCTACAAATATTAAGCCGCAAAATTAGCTGTTGCTCTTCGTACCCAGTGAAATAGTTCAATGTGAAATCCTGCACAAAAGGTTCTTTTTTTAATCTTGTTAGCAACACTGAGCTAAAAGTAATCCTTCTTCAAGGAAAATAATTATTGTTCTGAAAAAGGTAGAAAAAACAGTATAAGTGCAGTTTCATTGTTCTAGGTAGATTAATTAAAAAGATTTCTTTTAGTAGCTTCTCTCGTTAAAGTCCCCACGGAAAATGAAGCACAGTGACAATATTTGTATGATGCATTTGTAATGGAGCTCTACGGCCAATGAGAGGTGCCACCTGCCTGCCGGGGGCACTGGTGCATCTCTTAAAGGGACACTGAGACGAGCCGTATAAATTTTTTTAGCAAAATTTGATAGTTCGGCATTTCATGGCTTTGTTTCCGCTTGTCCGGGAGCGAAAGATGCATTTATTTCAAAGAAATTTCGATTCGAAGTTGAAAAAGTTTTTCCCGCCGCTCTGATCCAAACTCGAAAACTCTTATTACGTCAAGGAGAACTCTTATGACGTCACAGGACGTAGAGACGTGAAACGTGACGTAAACGGAGACTCCGTGATTTCTGGCTGCTAGCAGTGCGGTCTAGCAGCCGCCGAAATGAAAGCTACTGCCGCCGCACGTTGAAGGCATCTATCGGGAGTCGCTACCGTCAATTCGTTTACGTTTGCACGGGAGTCTTGTCAGCGTTGCGATGAATCTCGTTCCCGAACCCAACGACGTAGTTCTCGCAAAAACTCCGGCCTGCATTTCAGCGACCTCAGCCCCTACAGAGTGTGCGATGCTTTTGAGCGAGCACGGTTAGGTTAGGCGCCGGAGGGTCGTTTCCCCCTTCCTCAGTGAGCAACCGTTGCAAACTGAATAATAAATATCGTAACCCCAGTGCGGGGAGTCTCGAGGGGCCAGGACAAGGTCGGCGCCTTGCGCCCATCGGAGGCCGGCCAGGGCTTTGGGGCCAACGGATTGCAATTCCTTGAATGGCGCGATTGCACGGTGCAGCAGGTGACGTCGAGGTCTCCCGCGGTTGCAAGGGCCAGGTTATTTATTTATTTATTTGCCACAAAAAATGGATGGGTGCTCAAGGGCTATTGCTTTTAAAGTTGGCGGCTTCAAACTAAAGCCAGCGCACGACGCTTCAACGGCTTCCGCTAGATCCAACGGGTCCACTGGATCGGGCTCTCTCGCCCACTTGCATGTACCTTCATATGTGTACTGTGAATGGATTAAATTAGCTGAGAGCTCGAAATGAACAGCTCCGCCCAAATGCCGAAGCTATTGAATTACGTCGCAACGCACACCTCGCCGCGGAGTTGAACAAGTCTAGTCTGGTCGGGCCGGCGGCGGCTTGTGCACTCGGCGCGAAATAGAAACATGCTCCAAGTCTCCCCGCCAGTGCGGTCAGAGCGCGCCGAAGCCGCCGAACGCGTCGGCGGTCAAGCGCAGTTGGAGTATACGCCCTGTGCAGCGCCTATAGGGGCGCCACTGAAAGCCGCGTAGCGGCGGCCGTTGGAACTGCAGGCGGGACGGCGGGCGAGCAGTGGGCCTCACGCGGCAAGCATGGCTGAGGTGCGTGCGTGCGATTTGCCGTTTCTGCGTGTTCCGGACGGTTATTTCTCCGGTGAGAGTGTGCGCAAGGGGACAGCACTTTATAATAGTGGACATGTGTCCGACCTCACGGCTGTCTGGGACGTCATCATCTACATACGCGCCAAATGTCTGCCGCAGACGAGCATCAACAAGCCTGCCTACGAAGTGGAGCTCATTGTGAGTATGCCCTCTAATGCATTCATTCCTTGCCGCTTCAGCCAATGTTTTTTTCTTTGATTAATGCACTCGCTTTTTCCGCTTGCATGACGCGTATTGTTACAGTAATTTGAGGGAGTGCCGTCCAACCTGCCAGAGACTCGTGCAGGGTGCGGTCGCGCGAAAAGCCAGCGAGTGTGCAAAGCAGCACGATGGGCGTGAAAAAAACATCTCGGGTTAGACTCCGGCAGTAAGGGCTGAACGTTTTTATTCTTGCACTGTACCACTGCCCGTACAGCTCGAATTTCACGTGTTCCGTCGTTAAAAAAGAGCGTTTCGATGATTGCAAGACAGCACGCGAGTGAGATATCAGTCGAGCAAATAGCTGGAAAGTTGCACCGCCGGTAGCAAAAAGTTTTTAAATTTGATAAATATTTTATTTTTAGTGTCGCTCTCATTGTTATTCATATCACCCTCACTCCCGAATGCATAGTTGAGGCGAAAGGTTTATCACCTGCCCTAGCGCCCTTAGTCTAAAGTGCACAGTCTGCAATTGCTTAATCACTTCATTGCTTAATCTGTGTAGCACCGTCTTGTCATTGCTTTTTCACATTCCAGCCAGATTACTGGAACAGTTTCTCTACCCTTCAAATTACCTGCACAGAAAGTTTCCAAAATATAGAATTTGCAAAAAAAGTTTGTTCAGGCTGTGAGGGCTGGTGAAACAAAGTAGTCGATTCAAGCTTGCTACAGGGCAGCTTTACAAGTGGCATTTTATTTTTTCCCACAGGTGCCTGATTTCATGCTAGAAGATGCAAAATGTACTTGCAAGGCGGGACAGGGAGGACGCTGTAAACATATTGCAGCTGTGGTGCAATATGTGAACTCAAAAGAGCACAGTTCTCAAACAAATGACCCGAGGAAGTGGGGAAAACCTTCTGTAAAAAGCCTCGGAATTTACCAAAAGGGAGCATGCTTGGAAAGCTTCTATGGGAAGCAAGTGGAAGAGGTGGTTGCACTACCACCAGCAGCCCCCCCTGTTCAAGATGCGACAACAGTGGCTGCTCTGCTTGACGGCCTTTGGGGTGAAAATTGCTCACTTCTCACGGCAGTCAGCAACGAGCTCTCCCCTCAGATTTTAGCAGAAGGAGATGAAGTGGCCCAGCACCCTACACCAGTGTAGAGGGAAACATGCGCACTTCAGCACTTTACCGGTCAGTTGAGACCTGGACAAACACAGACTCTGAAATGGAATTTTATATGTCAAAGGTTGTGGCTACTCCTCATGACATACTTCATACTGAAGCAATAACAAGGGAACCACGCAGAGATCTTGCTCATTGGAGAAGTATGCGAGCCATTCGCATATCTGCAAGTAGCCGGCCGCACACAATACTAAAATCGAGATGGGATCCCATTGCAGTAGACGAAGGGTTTCTAAAAGACACAAGATTCTGGTCCCCTGCCACAGCATATGGAAGTTCCTTGGAAGCTGAAGCTGTGAGATCATTTGAAGAAGACATGTGCCTTCAAGTCCGTACTTGTAGGCTTGTAGTGATGCTTGAACAGCCGTGGCTGTGCTGCACACCTGATGGCATTGTACCTCAAGAACCGGTGCAGGCCCTACTTGAAGTGAAATGTCCTTACACATGTAAGGACAAAAATATTGTCGAGTTCAGCGAACAATCCTGTAACGTACCTTACTTAGTATTTAAAGACTGCAGGCTGGAAGTGAAAAAGACGCACCAGTATTACACGCAGATTCAGATTTCCCTGTATGTTCTTGGCATGCAGAAGTGCTTCTTTTATGTTTACTCGAAGAAGCAGCAAATTCTCATTGAAGTTCATGTGGATGAGAATTTTATTGCCACATCTGTCCCACGGTTGCAGGCATTCTACTTCAAGCATTTCCTCCCAGCAATTACTAAATCATCACATCAAACTGAGAAATAAGAACAATAAACTTTATTTCTCAAGGTCAAACCGACATAAGCATGCATTGTGTCTCACTTTCAACACAACTGTTACATGGTATGACTAAAAAAATCTCTCTTAATGCTGCATGATTTTGTGAACCAGCAATAGACATTACAAGATCCAAAATGCATTTACTTTCAGGCATGGTCCTTTGCTTTCAGAATTGGCTTTTGCAGATTCGCAAGCACGCCGCACATGTCTATTGTTTTTCCGACATGAGGAACAAGGTCTGAGGAAAGCTTATCAGACAAAATTCTGTATATTTTTATCCGTTGGATGGACCTCTCTACATGAATCCGAGCATTTGCAACAGTGTATGTGGTATTCACCTCTTCTCGGGTAAATGGCTGATTAGGGCGGGCAAAAACTGGTATTTGGAATTTTACACCATGCTCTGCCAGCATGCTTCTTATCTGAGGAAACCCTTTATCAGCCAGCGCAAGATCCCCAGGTTTTAAAAGGTGCCAAATTCCACAGTCTGAGGTGATAAATGAATCTGTGGCACGACCACCATAAGGCCTTGAAAGAAAGCTTATGATGCCGCTTGGTGTGATGCCTACTAAAAACTTGACAGTAAAGCACCCTTTATAATTTGAATACATTAAAACGCGTTCATGCACAGTGTTTGGTGCCGCACAAGCAACCTCTGTGCAGTCAATAATGACCTGACAGTCTGCAAAATGCGGCTTAAAGCTTTCTGGCATCATCATCTGATTAGTCGATCGTGAGGGCCAATATATAAGGGGCCTCAACTTTTCGTGCAAAACATTCAGCACGGAAAAGAAATACCTAGAACAGGTGGTCCTGTGAACACCAAATAATACTGCCAGAGAACAGTATGATAGATTTAGTTTTAGCTTCATTAAAAACAGGAGAAGTTTGTTTGAAGCACTAACTATCTCCTCAGATCTGCGTGCTTTAAAAGATTCAATAACTATTTCTCGTAGCTTTTCAAAGACTGGGACTGAAATGCCTCCAATCGATTTGAGTATGTCTGCAGCCTTGTCTTCGCTACAAGCTGCAAGTGTCTCATAGCCTTGAAAATTTGGAGTGTTCGAGTTCGACACCACTACATTCATCGGGTCACATGCAATGTCTTTCAGCTCTGTTGTTGTGCCCCAGGAAGCATCCTTGGTGCTCTTCTTCATAGGAAGGACGGCCTAATGGAAATTCAATTCATTTGTTAATTTTCACAATTCTTCAAAAACAAGAAAAATAAATTGTGTGCCTCTAGCATGCAGAATCAAGAGACATACGGTAGATATGTCCATGAAATTAGGAAATTGAAACAGAAGGAATACAAACAGAAAAAAAGAATATAAATTCGGGTCAAGAAAATGGTGAGTAAGATATCAAAACCATGGGATATGGCCGCCCTTAATTTTAAATTTCTGTGCATGTGGCAACTTGTTTTTGCCTGAAATTAAATCTCTTCAATCCACACCTTTCGCACACAGAAATAGAATCATGCAGTGTGCAACAATGATAAACAACCAGTCACTTACTTGCGTCTCAGCATTGCAGTCTTGCATGCAGCAAAAGAACAGGCTTGGCATGTCAAGTTCTGTTTTCCATGCACAAGGGTCTGTGTGCAATCCGACCTGTACAATGTATAAAATGTGGAACCCTTGTTATTTTAAAACCTCTGTAATGAGCCATTTAAATGCAAGTCAACCAAATCACAGCAACGCAGTTCCCTGTGCCATCGTGTGGCAGCCCAGCCATGGTGCAGTGTGACAGCAGCAAAAATAAGAATCAAATGATTTTATGTTTATCACATAATGTGAATAAACATGGAGTCAAGTGATCAGCACAGAAGACTACAGGCCTGCTATACTTGTCGTCACTTTGATCAGTTCTTGGCAAGACTTATTACTTAATGCTTGAACGCCAGCTGTCAATTTCTCATATTTAGCATTCAGTGACGCAGCATCAAAATTGTCATTTGTTTCATGCATAAAGTTTTCTGATGCAGCAAGAGATTACTGCTACAAAGGTGCATCAGTAAAGCAGCCCGGCAGTGAAACCGGTTAAAAAATTAGTCTCTCAGGTACATGAGTAAGTGACAGCTGTGGTGTAGCAGTATTAATGGCTTTTCTCACTAATGACAAAGGGCAATTCATATACAGACTCTTGCCGTTTCTTGACATTTAAAGATAAACATCCATTTGCAGCTATGAAAGAAATTGTATTTACACTTCTCTTTTCCACCTCCATACTGCAGTCATCCATGGCATCCTCAAGTGGTGGGCTATCCGAAGGAACGCTGTCCTCCTTTTGCTCACGTGCACGCAACCTGCAACCATAACAAAACATAAAGTCCACTCTTATATAGCAATGGCCTTTCCCCAAGGAACAGCAGTTCTGATATATATAGCTATGCACAGTACATGGGACACTCTTCTGTATGCACAAATTGTGCCTTTCTTACCTTGTGCCTCTGCCTGCATGATAAAATAGACCTCTGAGCTGAACACAGACCACAAAGTGCAATTAAGTTCCTATTCCCTCATCACATTGCCAAGAAATTTCTTTGATAGTAACGTAAAGCAGAGGATGAAATGAATGTAAAATAATTTACAATCTTGGCGGGTACTGCCTCCTAGACAGGGATTGCATGTATAGGTTCTTTGAGATCCAGCAGTTATTTTTAACCACCTATGTTCTTTAACACAATTTCGTGGAATGTGCCAGAGAGTCTGAATAATCTTGTAATTAAAATACTTGTCTTAAATTAAGCAACAAGCAATTGTAAGCTACCAGTGCCATCAAATGACAGTGGTGGTTTAGTTAGTCTCATTTTCATACACTTACTCCTGCATACCACGCCTTTGTGGAAATACCAGAAACAAGCACATTTATGACGCTGCAGCTCTACCCGAGTTGTCTCCCATAAGGGAGCAGAAAATATCTATTGTCAAGTTTATTTTTACCTTTGATACCTCTTTGAACTTCCAGGCTTTGGGCATCTGTACACACTTGGGAATATGCTGGGAATGTATGCAAGACTTCTCGGATCATTTGACCTCTCGCCGTGTAGAAAATGTTTGCTGCAGATCCTGGTGTTTTTCGTAGGCTCCCATGGGCTGCCATCCTCTCTACAAGATCCATTAGATAACAGAAAGGTGCATGAACTAAGCAATTAGTTGAAAGGGCACATGACACAATATTAACAGAGTGAAATCAAATGCAAAGCCAGGCAATAAATATTACTGGTAAATCACATGTTAAATTGAATTTTTTTTTTCAAAGTAGAGATGGTTTATCGAGTTTAACGTCACAAAAAACTCAGGCTGTGATCGACTCCGCAGTGAAACACTGGATAATTTCAACCATTTGGGGTTCTTTAACGTGCACTAACATCGCATAGAAAACGGGCACCTAAGCATTTCTTTCGCGGCTAGGATCGAACCCAGGTCTTCCGAGTCAGCAGCCGAGCATCTAAACCATAGAGCCACCGCGGCGGCTTTCAGAGGCGAAAGAAAACCGCAATAAAGCAGCATGAAAACATATTAATTCATTTCATGCAAAAAAGAGAACCACGCATGCTAGAACTACTACAAGGGTTAATAAAAAACGAAGGTCTCACAGAGTTTACAACTTCTTTCATTGTGACCCCAACGCGTAACATAGCCGGGGTAGAGAGATTACGCATTCACCGCAGAACAAATGTTTCGAAGTTCAGGCGGTTACGGTTACCGCGAAGTCATGCTAAAAGCATTCAACACAAATGTTGTACGCCCAATCTAAAGCTTTCAATGCCCACAGGTGTCACGTTGATGCTTAATTCTTGAAAGGCACCACGACCTTGTTTTTAACATGGAGCATTTTGTTCAAACCATCTAAGCGCAATGAGCACATCACAGCTTCGCCAGCGATTTTAACTGTTGACGAGGCGAAGTTTAAACGGGGAAGCGTTCGCTAAAGGTCAAGCGCTTCAAGCAAGACAAAAAAGAAAAGAAAAACGATCGAATGTTGAAGCAAACATAGCGCGGTTTCTCACCTTCTGCGTCGTACAGCCGCGATCCATCGCCGCCGTCGCTCTTGCTCGTGAGGCAGGACCGGAAACTTATAGAAGTGCGTTCCTGGCGAGTTTTTGTAGGTATTCGAGCAGCCAACTACGCAGCAGTTGTTTCTCGACATCGCTGAAGGCTGACAGCAGCGTTAATCACAATCAAGAACACCCGCACGACCGCACGCGCGTGGACATGCATAGACGCTGGCGGGAACAGCGCCCGACCGAGCCCGCCTACACTTCGCGGTGTTGGCGACAGGCGGCGCTACCGGCGTTTTGCTCATGGCGTATAGAGGGTCTCGCTTTGGTCGACGTGACGTCGCCTTGCAGCACGCGCGCGCGTTACGCCGGAGCATAAACGCGCCTTAACAGAGCCTGCGCTTAGCTGCTAACCAATGTATTCGGTGGCGACATCTATGGGAGCCACTGAACCCCCCACCCACACACTGAATGAAAAAAAATCCTGTGCGAAGTTCGGAATCGAACCAGGGCATTTGGCGTTTGAGGCGGAGACGCTACCACAACGGCTCAAGGTACTACCATCAATAAAGTCGTATCTAGTGAATGCACTCCTAAAATGCAGAAATATCCGCACTTTCGCTACGTATATCCTGGCCTAACAAAGCTAGGCCATCAGCAATTTTTCTGAACTGCCTTGTACCTTGTCTCCCGTCCCTAACAAACGATTTCCATTAAGTAGTTCGATGTTGACTGGCACAGCTAGGAACGTTTAGTCGGGTGTGTGTGCGAAGACACAAGTGCTCCTTGTACGATCACCGACCATCGTGCCATCATATTTTTTCATCGACCGTGGCGATCATCTGTCAAGCGTTCACAGGCTCCTTCGAAGGTTAACTAGCACTTGAAGTTGCACTTGGAGTTCCTCTGATGTTCGGCGCTTGTAAATCGAGACGCGTCAAAAACAAAGCCATGAGGCACACAAAGCTCATAGACGCGAAGCGCCATAACAAGTCGAAACTCTCCTGGCCACCTGTGGCGCCACCAAGCATCGGCTTTCTTTGCTTCCAACATTCAGGTTGTCTTTTGACTGTCTTCCTTGTGTGATAAAAGTGCACTATCGGTTTTACAACAAAACTTACTTCAATATTGAACCGCGCAACCTGCCTTTGTCAGCCTCAGAGATTCGCGGCTCCTTGTCCTATGACGTCACCACGCTTGTGCTTGCGAGATTGACCTGTGGCCGCGATACCTGTATTTTGGTTGTTGCTATTTTCTACCTTACAAGTCCTTTGTTTTGAGTAAGAGCGGCGTTTTTGTAATCAGGAGCTGGTATTCTATCGATACAAGCCAAGTTCAATTTCTCCTCAGTGTCCCTTTATCTGCTGTAGTGCGCAGCCATGAGTGGCATGAGAACTCAATACGATCTGTGAGTCTAAAGCAGAGAATGGCTGATTATGTATGCTTTGCTTTACGATTGTATGGTAATGCTTTCGCACTCATGCACATAAGTGGTCTCTGCCGAATTCTTTCTTTGCTTGGGAGCTATGTAAGCAGCCTGCAAATTTCTTTTCGTGAACTTCGTAACATGACAAACTTGGTGTTATACCTGTGCTTCCATGTTTTATTCTGTCCTAAAGCAACCGATGTGATACAGTTCTTCATTACTGTTATTTTATGCTCGTGTTCTCCATTTGTAGGACCAGCTGGAGTTTGAGCTGATCACAAGCGGGCCAATCTTGGAACGGCTTGAAGAGGCACTTCATCGCACAAAAGAAAACAATGTGCATGCAGCTCGAAAGAAGCGCCACCTGGAAGGCTTCCTAGAAGACTTCGATGCCCGCATCGATGGCACTTCGGAAGCTGCAGTATATGGTACACATATTATACTGTATATTGTCGGCATATATATAGCTTATCGTATCCACTTGTGTAGGGGCTCTACGCTTGTAGACTGACAGACTGAGGATATTACATGAAAGTGGAATATTCCCACAGTTTTTTCGGCCACAGTGGAACCCAGTTCATGCATCACCCATTTCTGTGACGGCCACAGATAAATACTTTCCCTATTTTGAGTGCATCGGTAAGGCCCAAGCATGTGTAGCATTGAGCAATGTAAGCTTTCCAGTCGCGCTTTTGTTCCTTGCAAAGTGCATTGGAAAGAATATGCCATTAAGAGTGATATAGTCTAGAGTACTATGAATGTTGAACTATGGTTTGAATGTCCGAGCTAGGAAATGCTACCAAAGTCATTTAAATGCTTACTGCTCATAGAAAACCTGTGCTGAAGTTTGTTGTGTCGACCACTACATTTCAATACGCAGCCTAGCAGTGAGAGGTGTAAGCAGTTTCTGGCACACTCATAGTGCTTCCTACCTGCCCTTATTGCATGAGCTTCCACACATTGTGAAGGCCACACTAGGCGAGCATCACTAATTTGGTCTGCAGGGACTGCCTTCTGTGGCTATGCTCAGCAGGAAAGGGAAAGATGGGTCTTTGTTTAGTGAAGGCTGGAGAACTGAGGAGCAAGTGTCAATCTGCAGCAGAATAAAGTCCCGAAGAGAACGGGGACTAGGGGGATCAGCTCGCATAATAAATGCCCCCGCCCTTTTTTTATGGAGCCATGCAAACAATTCTTAGATATGGCTGAACCAGGCCTTAGCTCTCTCTCGCTCACCTCATCAACTGCGCACTTTAAGCGGGATTCACACGAGAGAGGATTCTACCCCTATCGAGCGGGGAGGTGTGTACACATCACCAGAAATTGACGTCCTTGGGCGCCAGCCCAGGGGTGCCTGGCCTCTGGGATATGGGTCCTTTTGCTTGGCCAGCACAAAAGCTTCCTCGGTTGGAGGGGGTAAGCGGTCATTTTGTTGTAGTTTTGGGCCATAATATTATTTTAAGTGAATTTTGTTTCTACAGGTCTGGGAATATTCACTACAAGCACAGGAGCTGCTTTCTTGTGCTTCGGCACACTCTAATATAGTCAAGCAAGCTATTGACAGCTTGTCTCGAATCTGCTCTTTTGAGGTCACGTAATCACGTATTTAAGTTTTAACAAGCTTGTTGAAACGGTTGTTGTTAGCTGGGTTCCCCTGTGCGGTTATCACTTCATGCTGAGGAAGTTTTCTAAAAAAGAAATGGTGCATATTGTGGAAGCAATGCAAAGAGGAAAAAATGATGCAGCTAAACTCGAAATACCATATGCACATAAGGTTGCTCATGAAAAAGAAAATAGCTGACAGACATGGTATACAAGTTGTGTTTGCTGCTGCTCAAAAGCTCGCCCAAATTTAGTTGCACATTTTGTGCTATGGAAGAAAAAAAGGGCCAAAAAGTTTGTGCCATGTTGGAGCCGGGTTGTTTATGAAATTCTGTTGACCTGTGGGAAGACCCATGTAGGCCAACGAGGCACCTACGTTTGTGGTCATTAACATGTACAGAAGAACATTTATTACAACATTGTGGCCACGGATGCATGTGGTAAAGATTTTGCACCAGAAAGTTGTTGGAAGCTTATGGATAAAAAAAAAGGAAATGCACTAGCGAAGTATCTGTACAGCTCTTAAAAGCCAAATTGTGGATCTTGAAATTCTATGCATGAATGCATACTGTTTACAGCTGTTCATTCTGCATGTGTGTTGTTTTTTGAATATTTCCTCACCTGAAAAACAAATTGCATAAAGCAGATAAAGTGGGCAATGTGTGATGCCTGTTTGTCTTGCGCTGGCGCTTTACTGCTACTTAGAACTATGAACCATCTTGCCTGACAGCAAGCTCCGCTACTACTTTACATTCTGCCTGAACTATTGTTCTTGGTTTATGTCTAGTTAACCCCAAATTGGCAGCTATCACTTCAAGAATGTGTTTGATATACAGGTCTATTGCTTAATTTGTTATGCCTTCTAGTGTGAAATGTAGCAGCGCATTGCTTGGGTAGTTAGTGTGGCGCACCTTTTATTTTGGTTATCTCCAGTGCAGCCATTCTGGGATGACAACGCACTTTCCTTGATGCCTCTTGAAGGCACTAATATATTCGGCATGCAGTAAAAAGTTGGCTGGAGCAGGACCTTCGGACTGAAGCATATTGTAACAAGCAATAAAGATCAGAATTTATTTTTTATTTAATTTTGGTGCTCTTTTTATGTCTCCATGTTTCATGTCACTGTATTTAAAATTCATTCGCCACTCTTTCAGAGACAACAGTCACGGCAGCAGTATGCCTGTTGCGAAGCTTGGTGAAAGGAAGAGTGGAGACTTTCGTCCGCCCATGCGTAAGTTTCTAAAACCGCATGTGTGAGCAGGAATGTTTTTTGGGGTGCTGGGGGCATGCAGTTCTTTTTTCTCCTTGAGAATGCATTTGACATTACTTTTGTTTCTTAAACAAGTTAAACAACTATACCGTGTTAGACTGAAGAAAACAAATACACAGTATTTGATATAATAACATAGCTTTGGATACTAGCCTTCATAATCTTGTTACATGAAATTTTCAGTGGTTTCTTAATCAAGTTAAACAAATATACTGCATCATGCTGAAGAAAAAAAATACACAGTATTTTATATAATAACATGGCTTTGCATACTAGCCTTCATACCAATGTTACATGGACATTTTCAGAGGCTTAGAAATTCTCAATTGCTATCGAACTCGAATCAGGTGTGCTGCTACAGTAAACTCTATCACCATTGAAGGATTCCATCTCACACTGAGGCATAGTGGCGTCACTATCGCAGCCAGTCATTGTTCAGGCATCCAAGCAATTGACTAATAAATGACCTGCAGAGCAGCTGACTTGGTTTAAATGCAACATTTTTGCTTAGGTGGCCTAGTTAGCTAATTAGCTCTAGTAAGCCACCTTTTAATATGTTTTAAGCATTGTGGAGGGACAAGCTTGCAAATGCTTCCTTTACATGCAAGGCTGGAGGTGTCTGAACTTGGGATTTCTCGAATGATTTGCAAAACACTCTTTTCTAAAACTTGTGTGTGCGTTTGTTCTTTTTTTACAGGATCCTGCAGCTGTGCACTATATCCCAACTGTAGTGCATAGCGGAGGCATTCTGACAAGGTCAGATTTTTCTGTTTGCCTTGAGAAGATTTGTGTCAACGAGACAAGCCTGCTGGCGGCACTTGCAACACGGATGGTCTTGTACTGGGCATTTAATATCGTTTTTGACAAAAAAGCACAGCGGTCATTTGACTTGCTGTGCAGGCTCATCAACGTCGACAGTGGCCTACGGCCAACTCCACTTGTGCGTTTGGCACAAACTGTTTTGGGAAAATAAAAATTCTCAAGCTGAAATTAAATTGTCCAGTTTCACATTCCTACACATGTTCGTGGAGTGGTGAGAAGCACTGCCAACCTCAGCTAGCATGCCTGCATGGGTCTGGCAAGGATAACCATGTCATCCACAGGTGGATGAAAATTTTGTCTCAATGGATTAATGATTAGTCCCTGGAAAATCATTCAAATAGATCAACAGTTAATCCTGAGGCGGGAACATTTCCTCTCTCAGGGACCATTTCTGAAGATAAACAGATAATCCTGAGGGAGTAACATTTGCTCTCCCAGAGATCATTTTGAGGATCAGATGTTAGTCCTTAGAGGGTAACATTTGCTCCCTCAGGGATCATTATCAAGGATCAAGTGTTAGTCTCTTGAGGACCATCTGCAAGGTGCAACCATTAGTCTCCCAGCAGTTAGTCGTTCAGAGACTAACTGTATATCCCCTTGCAGTTGATCCCCAAAAGGACGAATGGTTGAGGCAAATCACTTGGTCCCCCAAAGGACTAACCTCCCTACCCCTTTTAGTCCTTTTTTTCTTAGAGTGTTCCGTGGTCGTATCATCGCTAACAGAAACACTTTAAAAGTTTTGGCGTTGTTACGCAATAAAAATTAAATAAATTATAGTAGTCTAGCGCCTGTTTTGTCTCCTTTCTGTGTCATTCGACCCTACGCACTGAAATTACCTCCAACATGAACTTGAGAATAACTTTCGGAACATCTGCATTTCAGCTTGCGGTCACTGTTATGCGCAACGAGACGCTGACCATGACGCCACCCGCCCCACTGCCCCCTTTTAATACTAAATAAGTAAATGATCGTAACATCCAACCACCAGTTATTGAATTTTACTCCAGTTACTTCTTTAGATGTGCACTTCCAGTACAGAAACGAAAAGACTGTTCATAAAAAGGGTGGTTTTATAGGTTGAATATTTTGAGGCGTTTTCATATAGTGGCTACAGATGCTAATAAAAGCTCTCATAGGCATCTCAAACCTGCAGCGCTGGCTCAGTGGTTAGGGCGCTCGGATACTGAGCTGGAGTACCCGGGTTCGAATCCGACCTCAGCGGCAGCATTTTGATGGAGGCAAAACGCAATGGCGCTCATGTGCTGTGCGACACCTTGAAGGTCGAAATTATTCCGGAGCCCTCCACTGCTGCGCCTCTTTCTTTTTCCCTCGATCTTGTATGCCTTCCCTTAAGCCGCAGTTCTGGTGTCCAGCTAGATATGTGAGGAAGTTACTGAGTTAATTAGCTAAAAAAATTTCAATCCCTTTTCTCAAAAAACCTACCATATCCAATTTAATTCAATTATCCAACTATGACAGCACCTGGAATGTTCTGCGGCAAACGGTTTGCATAGGATACGAGTTTTTTTACGCAGCCCCCGATTGTTTCCGACATGCCGTCCGACTACGTCAACGGTTTTTTGACCGAACAAACTACTTACGCTGTAGAGTCAAAGAGCAAGATTTGTGCCGAATGGTTCAGGCTTGTGTTATAAGCAGAATAACATAAGCCATCCAATATCTCAAACTAGGGCTGGCGGAAAAGAACAAAATAGAGGGGATCATAAGACAGGCGTATAAAGCAGCCCTGGGACTACCCCACGGCACCCCTACGGAAAGACTTCTTAAACTTGGGATCTACAACACCATCGCGGAACTGTGCGAGGCACATCTAATCGCACGGATCTCCCCGGAGAACACTCTGACCGAAAGAATGGACTAGGCGACAGGTGTACACACACAAACGCGCATTTAATACACCCTACGTGACACACAGACTAGAACACAAAACTAACACAATGCACAAATACTATAAATACACACGACCCGGGCACACTGCTACCAGCGTCTACTACTAGCGTTCTACTATTAGCGGTCGGCGTTCGTGCTCACGGTTGTTTCGGTGTGGCTGCGGCGTTGTATGGATCCAGTAGGCAGCGTCGAGGCGGCGTTCGACGTGCTTAGGCTGGCGTCGCTGTCAGCGTCGCATGTATAAGCTCCCGGCCCAAGCGCCCGTGGAGGTGATGCCGCTGTTGTTGGCGTTGGGGGCACCACCCGGATGGGTGGCAGCAGCGCTGGAGACGCCCCTGGCCGTAGCAGCCGTAGCGTCCTTTGTTGACTCCCCGGAACGGGCTCAGGCACGGCAGGCAGACCACGATGCGATGCCGTAGAACGCGAGCTCACCGGAGCAGTAGCCGGCGTCGCTCTCTTCCAGCCAAAGTGTCCCTGACCCGCCGGAGTCTCCGCGTCTCTGCTGTCACTCCCCCCCCCCCCCGTGCCTCGCTCTCACTCGCCCTTTTAAAGCCTCGTTGTTAGTCCACGTAAGCCCTGACGTCGTCTTCTTCTTTTCCCCACCAATCACCTCTCTCCACTTCACCGAATGTTTCTTCTTCACCTACTGTATTCTTCGGTTAATTCACGTCGTCTTCTTGACACTTATTTTCTCTAATATTTAATTTAGGTTCCTTAATATATGTGACAAGGGCCCCTCTTTCAAGAGTTTTTCTATGAAAAACTGCCCACGTCATAATCATCTTCAAGCCATCCAGCCAACCGACTATCTTCTGTGGCGATTCTGGACCCAGCACACAACACACCGCAGAGGTCCAGCACACACCATGAGCACACCACTAACATAGCACACCAAACGGCGTTTTCAGAACACTAACACAGCAATGCCGTTGTCCGTACAGTCATTAACAAACATGTTGATGTCTAAAACACACTTCCTTGTATAATCACATAACACCAACAACAGCAACAATAGCACGATAAATCCCTGAGATACATTAACACAGCAAAAACAAATTACATCGCAGAGATACCTAAAGCTCTTCCGTTGGCTCTATTTTTAGAGAGCTCTAATTTGTAACCTCTGACCTCCGTTTTGCTTCGCCCACCCGAAAACTTCTCCCTCTTGATTTGGAGTAGAGCTGTAATCGCCTGCTTTCATTCAAATTCGACTTCATAAGTACTTCATCCCCTCCTGCATTTTCCAGCCCACTGCACGTGGGCACCTCGGAAATATCACCTGTCTCCTAGGTCTCTACCGCACATGCTACCGTGGGTGCGTACCGTTCGGGACCCGTTTCTTCGTACTTCTTCAACATATTTACATGGAAATCATCCTTAGTATCACCTATCAATAATTCATAATCCATATCCTTTTTCTTCCGCGTCACAAGATACGTGGCCTTCCATGGCATCAGTAACTTATTATGGTCCATGGGTAGCTGGACGAGAACCCTGTCGCCCGGATTCCAATGCCTGTGAATGGCTTTATTTTCATAATATCCCTTATGAAGTTCACGTGCCTTTTCCAGGCCTTGATGTGCAAGCCTATATGTTTTCTTCAACCTGTCCCGCAACTCGAGAACGTACATGTATGTTGTCTTGAGATCTGATGCAATCTCTTTATTAGCCCACAACTCCTTGAGTATTGCAAGTGGACTTCTAACGGTTCTTCCATATAACATCTCGAAGGGCGAGAAACCAAGACTCGTTTGTGGTACTTCGCGGTAAGCGAACAAAATAGCTAGGAGATATCTATCCCAATCAGTAGGTCTCCCCCGGCACATTTTCTTGATCATGTTTTTGAGGGTGCCGTTGAACCGCTCTACAAGCCCATTACACACGGGATGGTAAGGCGTCGTCAATAACTTCCTTACTGAGAAAAGGCGGTTAACCTCCTTCATTAGTTCCGATGTGAAGTTCGAGCCCCGGTCACTGAAAAGTTCTCTCGAGAACCCATAACGCGAAAATATTTCCACGAGATCCTCCGCCACTTGGATGCTGTCAATAGTTCTCAGTGCAATAGCGTCAGGATATCGAGTGGCCGCATCAACGAGAGTAAGCATATAATCTATTCCCTTTGGCGGATACTGGAGAGATTGGCCCCACAATGTCAATCGCCACTCGCGGAAACGGTAGGTCGATGGCTGGCATCTTGCCCAGAGGTACGGGACCAACTCTTCTTTTCAGAACTGTGCGCTGGCACACGTCACATGAGCGAACAAAGCGATTAACGTTACTGTGTCACCCGGCCAAGAGAACTCCTCGGTGATCCTAGACACCGTTTTTTGAAAACCCTGGTGTCCGGCCATATTGGCGTAATGTCCTAAGCGCAGCACGGTCTCTTGCATATCTGTCGGTAACACCAGCTGTTGGACCCGTCTTCCTGACTAAATATGCATTCCCTGTGCAGAAGCCCATTTACCAATTGATATTCGAAATACGTACGACTCTTCTTTCTTTTCCCTTTTGCCCCGACTTTTCGAAGCAGGCCTTCAAGCTCGGGGCTTGTATTCGCCTAATTGCAATTTCGCCCGGTGTTACGCTCAAGCACATCGCAACAAGAATAGAGAGCGGACGCTGCGTTGCTCGGGCTGTCGCTTGAGCTCTTGTCTCCAGTGGCGACGAGAAACTGACTGCACCCGTCTGAGCTGTCGCGGGTCTTTGCTCCTTTGGATGTTCTTCAACGTCGAACATCCTCCACTCGGGATTAGGGTCTTCGACACTTCTTGCACCCTTAATGTTCCCCAATATGAGATCGCAGATGGGTTGGTCTACGCATTTTGCCACTACCTGCCCAGTATAATATGGCGTGGACACTAGAATCCTGGCTTCAGGAAGGAACCTTACTGTGCTATCTACCAGAGTGACGGCCGACGCTTCCCCTGTAAGATCCTCGTCCTTCACCAGGCTTCTCCAAACCAAAACTGTGTTGGCTCCGCTGTCTCTAAGCACCAATATAGGGCGGCCAATATTTACCCAACCACCACTGGCATTGCTGCTTTCGACTTGGGTGTTCCACTCACTGCCTCATTTTCTGGCGACATTTGCCCTCCTTTCAGCTGTGGAACTTCGGGTGGCGTGACAAGTTCTACCCCAGAGTCGACAACCCATGCCGCTCGATCCTGCGTTCTGTATCGGTACTCATCCAGAGTATGACCCCTCCTCTTACAACCTTAACACACATACTGTGTTTTCTGGGCAGCGCTACTAGTCCGACAGTCAACTGTACGGTGTCCCACCTTGCCGCAGAGAAAACACCTTACTGGCGCCTTAGATGCACCGCCATATGCACTTGGTTTTGCCGCATCATGCTCCCGGATTTTTGGGTTTCCTCCTTTGTCTTACTCAAATTTCTTAGCCCTTGAGCCTCGACGAATTGGTCTGCAGTGTTGGCGAACTCTTCCAATGAACACAACTTCCTTTCAGGAATAGCGCTAGCTTTGAGCTGCAGCACGCTAAAAATTGCTCCATGACCAGCGTGTCACGCACCCCTTCAAAACTCTTTTCTGTATTTGACATATCAAGCCACCTATCAAAATAGTTGGTCAGCCTGCAGAAAAATTGCTTAGCGGTTCACGAATCCCACGTTTCGCGGTGCGAAATCTCTCACGAAAACACTCTGCCGTAAGCCTGAATCTTTGAAAGAGTGCCTTTTTGACTTTCTCGTAGTCCATGGAATCAGCAGCAGGCATCCTTCCAAACACATTCAGCGCCTCTCCGACTAAACACATGCTCAATGCCGTGGCCCATTCACTGCACTCTCAAGCTTGCCCCAAAGCTATCAGCTCGAATCGTTGCAGATATGCATCCAAATCATCTCTCTTGTCATTAAAAGGAGCCATCAGCTTTCTTGGACAAACTATACCCGGTCTAGAAGATTCCGTACCCGATAAGGAACGCTGATCATTGTCCGTGATCCCCTCATATCCTCCCGCGACATGCACCTGTTTCCACAAAATAAACTCCTTCTCCCGTTCTATCCTTTTTTTTCTCCTTTTCTTCTTCCTCGCGAGCTCTTTTCGCCTCGCGTTCATCTGCTTGATAAGCGTCGTCGCGTGCTTGCACCCTTTCCTCTCTCTGCCTCTTTCTGTCCTTCTCATAGAGATGCATCGCCTCATCCTTGCTTAACCCTAGCTTGAACGCCAGTTCTAACGTTCTTGCCAAATCCATCCCTTCTGCCGTCGAGAAATCTGAACGATCCGAGACAAAGCAAAAAGAAAAAAGGAAATGAATCCTGGCAGGCTCGCCCCGTATCTTTGTCACGGATCTCTCCGGAGCACATTCGGACCGAAAGAATGGACTAGGCGACAGCTGTACCCACACAAACGCACACTTAATACACCCTACGTGACACACACACACTAGAACACAAAAGCAACAAAACTAACAAGAACACAAATACTATAAATACAGACACCCGGACACACTGCTACCAGCGTCTACTACTAGCGTTCTACTATTAGCGGTCGGCGTTCGTGCTCACGGTTGGTTCGGTGCGGCTGCGGCGTTCTAAGGATCCCGTAGCCGGCGTCGAGGCTGCGTTCGGCGTGCTGGGGATGGCGTTGCTGGAGGCGTCGCTGGCTGCGTCGATAAGCTCCAGGTCCGAGCGCCCGTGGAGGTGATCGATGCTGGTGTTGTTGGCGTGGGGGCACCACCCGTATGGGTGGCAACAGCGCTGGAGACACCCCTGGCCGTAGCAGGTCTTAGCGTCCTCCGTTGACTCCTCGGAACGGGCTCAGGCACGGCAGGAAGACCACGATGCGATGACGTAGAACGCGAGCTCACAGGAGCAGTAGCCGGCGTCGCTCTCTTCCAGCCAAAGTGCCCCTGACCCGCCGGAGCCTCCGCTTCTCTGCTGTTCCTCGCGTGCCTCGCTCTCACTCGCCCTTTTATAGCCTCGGTGCTAGTCCACGTAAGCCTTTTCTTCATCTTCTCTTCTCCACCAATCATCTCTCTCCACTTCACCGAATGCTTCTCCTGCAATCATTTGTCCCCACCTCACCGAATGCTTCTACTTCCTCTTTATTCCTCGGTTAATCCACGCCGTCTTCTTCACACCTCCTTCCTTTAAAATTTAATTAAGGCTCCTTAATATATGTGACACCGCCCCACTACCCCCTTTCAATAATAAATCAGTAAATCACCGTAACATCCAACCACCAGTTATTGAATTTTACTCGTTACTTCTTTAGATGTGACTTTCCACCAGAGAAAACAGAAGACTGTTCAGAAGAAAGGAGGCTGTATAGGTGGAATAATTTGAGGCGTTTTCAGATAGTGGCTACTGATGCTAATAAGAGCTCTCATAGGCATCTCAAACCTGTTGCGCTGGCTCAGTGGTTAGGGAGCTCGGCTACTGAGCCGGAGTACCCGGGTTCGAATCTGACCGCGGCGGCAGCATTTCGATGGAGGCAAAACGCAAAGGCGCTCGTGTGCTGTGCGACCCCTTGAAGGTCGAAATTATTCCGGAGCCCTCCACTGCTGCGCCTCTTTCTTTTTCCCTCGATCTTGTATGCCTTCCCTTAAGCCGCGGTTCTGGTGTCCAGCTAGATATGTGAGGAAGTTACTGAGTTAATTAGCTAAAATATTTCAATCCCTTTTCTCAAAAAACCTTACCATATCCAATTTAATTCAATTATCCAACTATGACAGCTCCTGGAATGTTCTGCGGCAAACGGTTTGCATATGATACGATTTTTTTTACGCAGCCCCCTATTGTTTCCGACAGGTCGTTTGACTACAACAACGATTTTTTGACCGAACGAGCTACTTACGCTGTAGAGTCAAAGAGAGAGATCTGTACCGAATGGTTCACGCTTTTGGTGTAAGCAGAATAACATACACCATCCCCTATCTCAAACTAGGGCTGGCGGAAAAGAACAAAATAGAGGGGATCATAAGACAGGCGTATAAAGCAGCCCTGGCACTACCCCGCTGCCCCCCTACGGAAAAACTTCTTAAACGTGGGATCTACAACACCATCGCGGAACTGTACGAGGCACATCTAATCACAAAATTACACGGTTCGCGACAACAAATGCGTGATGTGAAATCCTGGCTAACCTAGGACTACGCGATAGAATCCCGGAAAAAACGCGCAGGCAACATTACCGACTGAAGTGAGGAACTCACGCACTTTTAAACCGCTTCCAAAAAACATGCACCCTGCATTTCACGAAGGCAGGATGCGAGCAAGAGCAAAGACCCGTGAAGCCAAGTTATAGAAGGCTCGGAATACACTGCCTACGTAGA
Organism: Amblyomma americanum; assembly: GCF_052857255.1. Classification (NCBI taxonomy): domain Eukaryota; kingdom Metazoa; phylum Arthropoda; class Arachnida; order Ixodida; family Ixodidae; genus Amblyomma; species Amblyomma americanum. The sequence goes on along the minus strand of NC_135500.1, from coordinate 73,125,139 downwards.
CGCGGCGGAATACGAGGAAGGCGACTACTTCGTGGTCGTGGGCGTGAACGAATCGGGTGAAACATTAATGGCCGGTTAGGTTAAAACAAAGACCTCGGGGACAGCGGAGGAGTTGGCTATCGCCATGGCAATGGCAACTCCAAAGCAGTCACCATAATTAGCGACACCAAAGTCGCTATAAATAATTTCGCGAGGGGTGTGATCTTAAAGGAGACAGAACAAATCCTAAGGCATAAAGACTGGAACCAAAGAGAGGTGGAACAGACATGGGTGCCGGCACACTCGGAGAACAGGGGAAACGAGCTGGCTCACAGTATAGCTCGAGTTTATGTGAGCCGAGCAGTGAGCCAGGTTGAGTCCCCCAATTTTACGAGAGGCATTTATATCCTTTCACGACTACACTAAACACTTTAAGCTGGAAAGGAGGATATATCCGCCACCAGACAAGAAGCTAGAGAAAAGGCAGGAGGTAACGTGGCGTCGGCTCCAGGCGGGAGCCTTCTTCAGCCCGTCAAAACAAGCTCACATGTACCTAACACAATACAATCCAACTTGCAAAGAATGCGGCGAGATAGCCGGATACGATCACATTTTATGGGGCTGCAAAAAGGCGGCGCCACCGGCGGACCTACCAGCAGTCCCTTCTCTAGAGCGGTGGGAGGCTATACTGGCCAGCTAAGACCCGTTGACACAAGTCCGGGCCACTGAGTGGGCTCACACGAGGCCATTTAGTATAGCGCCCACATAGGGCTCAATGTTGACAATAAATGTTTTCCAATCCAAAAAACTTACGCTGTAGCGCAAAAAATGTAAACAAGGCAAAAATGTCGTGCACATGACTCCCGCCCATCTCAAATAAGGGTACTTTGGGGAGGTCTCTTCCCCTTCGGTTCTGCCCGCACCTGAGAGTAAAAAAGGGTATACGCATCGGTTTAGAAATGTATGGTGATGTTATATTCAGTCATTGCATCTGCGGAAACAAAATAAGCTGCCACACGTTTGGAGAACAACGCCGGTAGCAGACGACGGAGATAACGCGTGATAATTAATGCCCTACGCACCACTATACCTTAGAGCAGACTGAAACAGTGGTAATCATTGACCACGATGAAACGGGACGAGGCGACAAGAAGCAACGTGGACGCGGCCTATAGTCGAAGCACATGGTGAGAACTGGCCTCATATTGGCTTGCTGCCTGGGCGGCTTGGCGTCGTCCGTTAGCGGCGCACAGCCAAATCTTTATCCCTGTCCTTAAGTCATTCGCACGTGCAGAGGGGTTGCTTAGGAGCAGATTGGGCTTTGATTGTTTGCATCGTCGCGCAGGCTTTCCTTCTTCTTTCTCAATAGCACGGACAGTAGCTCAAAGCTTGCTGAAAGCGCTGGCGTTAAGAAAGTGACGCTGCATAACGGCTTCAGCTGGTGTAGCCATGTCAAAAAAGCCGCGCCTACGCTACAGGCGCTATCCCGAACAAGGAACGAGTGTTGAAGTTTCTACGCAAACTATTTCCAATGTCATCAAGAGGGCCAAGATGGCCAAGACTTCGACTGTTGTTCGGGTAGGTGTGTTTAATATGATCATTTCGTGAATATGGCTTTTCAAAGGAAAAAAAGGTTTTCTATCGCCTGAGTTCCATTTTCTTGTGGTTGCACGTAGTTTGAAACAATAATTTGCAGCAGCAGTTTTTAAGCCACATCTTAAGTTCCACTAGAAGAATCTCTTCAAAGGCGACGGGTTTGGCTAGTTGGTGTGAAAACGATCAGTTAGAGCGAGAGAAACCGTACACAAGTGAAGGACACGGAGGAGCGCTGTATACGGCCGCGAGCAAAAAAAAAACTAAACAGTACCTTTTCTGCCGGAAGCCATGAGAATTTTCTCGGCAGTCGCCTCCTGCTAGGTACTGAAAACTACATGACATTTCGCCTCGAAAACAGCTCACGCGCCGACTGTTAGGAAACAAAGCAATTTTCGTCGAGCAAAAAAAAATGCCTTGACAGACGTCCGATACACTCTACAAAAGGTGCGCTGCAAATTTTAGCGTATTTATCAAGGAACCGGGGGCAATCTATTTGAGCATCTTCATGAAAAAAAAAGAAAAACTAGTGAAGCATGAAAGATTAGCCAAGAACAGGAAAAGAAATGTACAGTGAGCGGGTTTGTTGGTAAGCGTGAGACGCACTCCTACACAACCTGCGGATTAGTATGGAACTTCAAATTTGGTAAGCTCAGCTTATTGTAAGAGGTCGCATTAGCTATATTCTATCATTTTTGGCTGTGCTGGGCCACATGGAGTGCGCATTTTTATTAGCTAAGGAGGACGGCAAAAATAGCAGAGAAATAAGTGGGGGCCAAATTACGGAGTGATCACGTCATGAACACATCACAAAAACTCCACAAACCTGTAAATTATAGCTCCGTGTTCATTGGTCGATATATCCGCTCGTAACAATTGACCAATAGAAGCGGTGCTGAGTGCTCGTTTTGTGTTGTTGTTTCTGGCTATTTGTGATAGATTTGGGAATCAGTTTGTCGCGCGCGCGTCTTCCTTTAAAATTTGAGACAGCGCCGCTCGCGCTGTTTGTGCTTTTTCCTTTGTAGGGACAGCTACATTACGCTAGCATTCGAGCCTTCAGCGTGGCACCCTTTGAGCTCCGTGGCGGCGCCTTTGTCTCTGTCTCTGCTTCCTGAAAACGTTAACCACCTAGCTCGCCTACCAGCTCTTTTAAAATTAACATTGCCTAGCGAAATAGACCTAAAAGGAAAAAAAATTGCAGTTGCATCGCCCTTAGTAGAGGCAAGTGCCGGAACAAATTCAGCCTAGTGATTCTACCGGCTTGCAGTAGAATAGGCTCGGCTCAAAAACAAGCAAGGTAGAGTAATAGTTGGAGTGCATTAAAAGAATAAGTCAGTGATTATGTTGCAGTTTTATGTGCTCCATTAGGTCTGATACTGGCAACATTGAACCCATGTTTGGCTGATAAAACTGAAACTACATGGGAGAGGATACTTAATTATAAATTACTTGTGTGGCAATTCACATGTCGATTTGCAAATACCACTTGTTACGTACCAAAAAAATATACAATGAAAATTTTGCTGTCTCCATGTCTTTCTCTTTCGCTTGGCTATAGCCGCTGTATTTGTACCTGTCTGCGAGCCTTCACACGTGCATGTAGGTAGTCTGGTTTTGCGAAAGGTAAGCACCAAAAAAAAATTTATTGTGTACCTGCCCGAATAAAACGAAGTATACTTTGAGGCAGACACTACTACACTGCTGTTTGTTGCAAAGAATGGAGGTTGCTAAATACAGATACAAATATCGAAATGTTCCTCATTTATTTCCAACCACAAAATATGTATTCTCATTTTCAGGACAACCAAAGCAGGACAACAGCAAGAACCAGTCAGCATGAAGGTACAGAATCGGCTTGCACTGATGGCAGCGAAAGCTCAGATTTAGGCTTTGCCGATATGAGAGCCGCAACTGATCAGGATGCTACAGCTGATCATACCAAGGATGATAGTGACAGCCCACACCCAACCATTGGTATCCATGACTCTGAAACGGACGCTGCTGACATGGACAACACCAAAAAACCCTAGAAGAGGGCAGTGATGAAGGGGAGAGGAGTGATACTGAGGTACCACAATATTCTGATGACTTCGAATCACACATTAGAAAGTTCTCGCAAGAAACGCTGCCAAATCAGTCAACTAGCGAAGAAAAGGCTCTGATCCTGATTATGGCTTATATCGTCAGTGCAGGCTTTTCGTGGACGCAAGTAAAAGGCCTGCTGATTCTCCTTAACGCCCTTTTTGGACAGGCTGTCGTGCCACCCACAACGTACATGCTAAGAAAAATTTGGAAAAACAGGAAAGAGAGCCTACAGCTACACTTGTATTGCCAGCATTGCCATGAGTACCTCGGCAGAACTCATGATTTTTCTCCAAACAGTGAGGTGACTTGCGCCAGTTGTCATGCAAATAAAAGTTTAGGGAAGCTGATAACTATGGGAAGCTTCCTTGTGGTGTTAAACCTAAAACGGCAATTAATTGATCTCATCAGAAAATGCAGCCCTGCCCTCTACTCAAACCTGCAGAAGCTTTCGGCTCAGAACAAATAACCAGGAGAGTACAAGGACGTCACAGATGGTGACTTGTACAGGAGCATTAGAAAGCAGCTCAACATGTCATGGTCCGATTTGACTCTCAGTGTCAACACTGTTGGGGCGCCCGTGTGTGAATCTGCAAAAAGTTCAATTTGGCCAGTTCAGATTATGGTAAATGAGCTGCCAACTCTAATTCGGTGGCAAAATGTCACCCTTTTAGCCCTCTGGTTTTCGAAAGAACATCCAGTGATGCGTCTCTTTATGAGAAGGTTTGTTCAAGTAGCGAAGAAGATTGGAGAAATAGTGTAGTCTCATGCAGCAACAGCGGATAAATCCGCAATTGCATGTTGTCCTGTGCTGTGTCGGTTCACCAGCAAGGGTGTGTGTCCTCAACATGAAGCAATACAATGGTTACTTTGGGGGCAGCTGGTGCCTTGATGAAGGTACATGTGTTGACAGCAACTTTCCTTGGCATCATTTCAAACGGGGTTTGTTTCTTCATGGGTACACTGTCAGTTAGTGAGGGCTGTACGACTGCTGGTTGCAAGTTGTACCTATAATCATAATATATGAATGTGAGAATTACTACGTGAGAAGCAAAACTAAAGCATTAAAATAAACCAAGTGCTCAAACATTGGAGGTCTTAAAAATGCCTGCTTATTGCTATGCAACATGGGCATTAGGGAATTATTAGACTTTATGAAGTATCATCTCGTGAATATTTGGCTGAATAATTAAAAGCCTGTAAATGTACTTTAACATGAGACCAAACAAAATCATATAGTGCCATCTCCCTAACGGCCACATGAAATTCTACCTTCAAACCAGGAGGAGCGGAGGCTTGGCTCTGATGTCATGCCACATGACTCACCACAGCTGTGCTTGTTGAACCGACGGTGCTAGCGCGCTTCACAATTATCGAATCGCGTGACTCGCTGCGTCTTCCCAAAGGTCCGTATGCGGAGCTGACCACTGTCGCAAATTCTTGAAATTGCATGACGCACCATTCGCTATATAAAAGAGTGTGACGTGTGCTTGCCTCAACAGAGCTTTCGCTTGTCTTACTAGGTTCAGCTGAGTTGTACCACAGCTAATTTGTTTTTTCATCATTTTCGGCCATTGTCAGTACCTCTTTTGATGTGTTATTGCCAGGCTTAATAGTAATTTCCATAGAAGTTTTTTCGTTACGTTTTGCAGTATGTGTGCGACTAAGAGTTCGTATTAAGGAACATATTGTTATGAAGACGAAGAAGAGTGCAGTGGCGCGGGACGGAGTGCTCGCGCTAGGCCCTTGAGCCATCCCCGCCCCGCCCCGACCAGCCCTGCCCAGGCTGTGCGGCGATCCCTCAACCCTTGACCTTCGGCAGTGGGTGACCGACCTGCTGGACCTGAAGCTCCGGGGGCAACCGTCCACCAGATCATCTCCTTCATATTTGTGGCAAGCCTTTCATCTTCTATCCTTCCTGATCATCCTCATCGTCACCTCACCATTCGTAATTCAAGCAATCGATCGGGACGATCGCTCTGAGGACCGGGGTCATGTTATGAAGACGAAGAAGAGTGCAGTGGCGCGGGACGGAGTGCTCGCGCTAGGCCCTTGAGCCATTAGATCATACCTTCATTCTGTCATCATGTCGTGCTTTCCTTGGCTTGCCACCACGTAACATTATTATTAAATTAAGTAGTGAAAAACTGGCACACTATAAGTAACTAGTTCAAAAATGGAGAAAAGCATTCTTTGATATTTTTGGGGGTCAAATAATTACAGATCTGTGTGTCTGGTATTCGACAAATCAAAAGCTATAATAGACATCTGTAGCCTAATTTTGGTAGTGCAAGTTAGGCAGTGCACCATTATGTCTTAAACAGTGTGCCCATGATGCGAAGAAATAGAGGTTACTCGATAAAGCTGCCTTTTATGAACTTATGACAGTCATACTTCACGATATGTGCTGCAAAATTTTACTGTCAAAAAATTTCGGATGCCCAAGCATTTAAATACTGCCTAATTGAATTATCCTGCAATATTGATGTTAATATGACTGGCACATGAGAAAAACTGCTTCTATGAATCTGATGCATACAGAGTTTATTACATGCATTTGCAGAGATATTCCTTCCTACATACTTGTGATGTGAAAATGATAGCGAACAAGCCTACGAATGTTCCCAGTGTAGATCATAACAGTCTAATTGGTTTAACTGCTCCTTAAAGCTGAAATTGCAGAATTGAGCACACATTACCGTTTTTATCTTCATATGCAAAGTGTTGCAAGTTTAAGCTGATTTTTGCAGGCAATGAAATAAAAGGGCACTGGGACATTCGTGCTATTTTTACAGGCACTGTCAAGTACCTCTGCCGTGGCTAGCTAGCCCTGAGTGCCCACATGGACGTGTGCTGGAAGCTATGCGGAAAGCAGGCGGGCAAGAAGCACCACATGAAAGATTCAAAGAGCCATGTTCACTGGTGAAGCTGAAGGGCCTTGACCTTGTATGGGGATTGCCGCCTGATTATATGCACTGCGTCCTTGAAGTTGTAGCGAAGCAGCTGGTTTAACTGTGGCTGTCAGCCACTGGCTCGGCATTTTATGTTGGCCGAAAAATCAGTGTTTTGGACTTCACGCTACGCTTGATAAAGCCTCCGATCACTTTTTCATGGATTGGGCGACCCCTTTCGGAGCGCGCTTTTTGGAAAGCGATGAACTGGCGTTATTGGCTTTTTTACTAGAGTTTCTTGCTTGTGTGATGTCCTGCCTCGGCCCCACTTGGTATATTTCGCACTCCTTGTTAAATCAATGTTTTTATTGGCGAAAGATGTCATCACTAAAACTGACTTCTCATCAGCAGAACGGCTGTGGTTATCATTTGTTCAGCAGATGGGCCCGCTTTATGGTTATGCGGTTATAACTCTTAATGTTCATCATCTGCTGCACCTTGCTAAAGCAACCCGAATGTTTGGTCCCCTATGGGGCACGTCCACCTTCCCATTTGAAGACGGAATTGGCCGTGCACTGCGGATTGTCTTGGCTGCTAAACTTGAACCAATGCAAATTGCTGAAAGGTGCGTCATGCACCAGACATATCGGGCTTTGGAAACGGGCCTGGACATTCCAGCACATCTGGCTTGTACAAAAAAGATCTGGGAGCGCAGCACAAAAGGAGTGCGCAGACATGCGTCCTTGGCATACCGCAGCCAATACCAGTTCTTCTAGAGTATGTGAAGCAAATGTTTGTGTCGCATTTCGGCTGCATTCCTGTGAGGTCCAATTACTTTCGGGCAGAGATTGTGAACATCATAGCACATAGCTCTGATTACTTGACACCAACCGAGTTGAAAAATACACCAGGATGTCTTGGTGTTTTCTGGTGTTTCTTGGTGTGAACACCAGACTGGGCTGGTGTGTTATAGTGTGCACACCAGACAGGGCTGGTGTGTTGCAGCGTGCACACCACACTAGGTTGGTGTGTTGCAGCGTGCACACCAGACTGGGTTGGTGTGTTGTAGTGTGCGCACCAGACTGGGTTAGTGTTTTGGATGCACAACAGATTGGGCTGGCGTATTTTGGTGTCCACACCATGCAGTGTTAGTGTGTTGTACTGCATGTGTTGTGGTGCTGCACACTGTTTTGGTCGTCAGTCGCACTTAAGAACTGGTTAGTGAATTTTTGCATGCAGAACACTGTCAATATATAGGCATTAAGTTTCCGACACCAATCAACTACATTCTGGCTGGCACACACAAGACGTTATTGTGCCGTTGTGCGCACGTCAAACATCTACGGCTACACTGCAAAACCTGTAGTTTAGTTCAGTTTGGGGGCATACACAGCACAGATACGTATTGGTAGACGTCATCCATCCTAATGTGGACTTCTTGTCTAACATGTGTGTTGCATTGATCCCAAGGTGCAGTATAGAACTATATACCAACCCTTTTTTTCAGGTAAAACGAAGGGCAGCAGTGTTTAACGCCTAAGCATCCCTTAAACATTGCTACACTGGATGTTGTTTGCTGAAGCATAAGCCTCAACATACTACTTAAAACCGGCAGCAGAAATGAACCAGACATAAGGAAGAAACACAGACGTGTACGAAGCAGCTTCATACACGCCTGTGCGTTTCTTCCTAGTGTCTGGTTCATCTCTGCTGCCGGTTTTAAGTGATAAAGCACCAACTAGATCGTCTACCTTAATAACATACTAATTCAAGCAGGACATATGCAGCAGAAAGTCGCCCTTCCACGTCTGTAAAACAGTAGAGTGCAATATGCATTCGTGTGATAAGGAATGTAACCTGATTCTAATGTGTTCTCATAAACATACATAAATATTAGATATCAAACACCATATTTCTTTATTTACATACATTTTAAATGAACCTCTTTTTTATACAAGTTATCAGATTGTACTTGGATAACTAACCAACACACATACATTTCAGCCTTTGGCCCAATGTGGCACATGAAAATTGTGATCACAAGCCGCAATCAACTTCAGTTATTACAAATAGGACTACACTCTTGACATAAGGCAGAACAATTGTTCTGGTTTGGTTTGTGAGGGTTTAACGTTCCAAAGCGACTCACGCTATGAGGGATGTCGTAGTCAAGGACACCGGAAATTTCGAGCCCTTGGGGTTCTTTAACGTGCACTTCCATCGCACAGTACACGGGCCTCTAGAATTTCACCTCCATCGAAATTCGACCGCCGCGGCTGGTGTCGAACCCACAACTTTCGGGTTAGCAGCCGAGCGCCATGACCACTGAGGCACCGCGGCAGCTAGAACACTTGTTCTGTATACAATGACCTACATCTGTGCAACACAGATACACAGGTGTTTCACAAACAGTAACTCAGAACAGTACAATGAAATAAACATAAAATGACAAATGCATCGAAAGGTTGCACATCTTGCACACAACTTACAAAAATGTGAATTTACATTCCTATGATTAAAACCTATTGGCCACCTTATGACACATAGTTGGATTATCAGCTATACACATTTCTCTAAAATCACAGAAACTAGCGATATTTTACTTCTGCTTCACAGGACTTCGAAATTGTGAAAAGTTGTACATAACATCACAAACTGTTCCACATACATCACACCTGCGGCAATATAGTTAGTACCTAGGAAAGTATGGTACTGGGCATTAGGTACCTTTTTCACTTTTGTATGTTATGAAATACTTCACAAAAAATGCAGAAATACTACATTTTTCAGTTTGTGTCCGTGATTACAAGCACAAAAACTACACAGAAACCAGACAGAAACTAAATATATCTGACATGTTATTTTATGCACTTGAGTCGGGTACAACTGAAATATGCAGTGAAGCTCTACCCACACTTAAGACCGGTGCACAGAATTCCTCCGCGACAAAAAAGTGGTCCCTTGTTAAAACTTCTCGGGTCATCACCTAAACAAGAGGCTAATCAAGAAAAAAGTACTAAGCTCTAGAACTTTGATACCAGGCTTGGTTATTAAAGTCAAACATTAAACAATAATATTAATAAAATATTGGTTTTTAGGGCAGGAAAATATTCATAGTAATGGTCTCACATATCTCGGTGGACACCCAAACCGCATCATAAGGGAAAGGTGGGACTGAAAGAAGAAAGATGCTGTAGTGGAGGGCTCCATTTAGAGTCCCTTGGGCTCTTTAATGTTCATTGACATGACACAGCTCACGGGCGCTTTTGCGTTTCGCTTCCATCCAAAGGCAGCGCTGTCGGGATCGAACAGCTGATTTCGTTTACATTTGTGACTGGCTAGCGGAGTAATACGGTACGCCGCGGATTGTGGCCCAGTGTTAACAACTGTTGTTTTTTTAAGTTGTATCCAGCTTTACCAACAAGCTAGCCTGCAGATGTGTTTATGCAAAAAAATTTCCAGCAAAAAAAAGGTGAATACAGTTACACCTGAACAGTCACAGGCATAGCATACAACCTGCTATGAAGCAGATAAAAATAGCATATCTGTCTCACTGGAGAGCCTGACATTTCATGCAGCTGTCCTCTGGTATCAGCAATGAAGTGTTGTGAGAGCAATTACTCACTACAAATGCAGAAGCAGATTATAAAGAATATTACCGATCAGTGGCAATCACTTCCTTTAAAGGGACTCTGAAGGCAACAGGTTCCTATAATTAAAAACAGTTTCCCATCTACATAAACCAAACTAAATTGGCTTAAAGGTCCTTAAGTGTAACGGAGTTGATCCCAAGACAAAGCAAGTGTAGCAGGGAGCGGCAGAAGGTTAGGTGGGTGGATGAGATTAAGAAGTTTGCAGGCATAGAGTGGGCAGGGAGAGGGTTAATTGGAGAGACATGGGAGCGGCCTTTGCCTTGCAGTGGGTGCCGTCAGGCTGCTGATGATGAAATTTGTCCCTGGCATCTGTTAGGCAGTTCCTAATCAGTTTCGTACAGGCTCGGTACTTTCACAACATATGCCTGATTGTTTTGTTGCACGAGCACACAAGGTGAAATAACTTTCTCTTCACTAATCAGGCACAAACCAAAATCAGTCGGAGGATGCTCGGCAGTCAACATGAAAGGCATAAAGCTTTCCTCAGTAAGCAATTCCTGGCAGAGCAAGAAAATATGATTTTCCACCAAAAAGATTTTGATTACTCTCATGAACTTGCAACCACTTGATTCAATGTACTCAGAGCATGTTTTCTCTGTCCTCTTGTAATTGACGCTGTGTAGAGTGAATCCTCTGATACGTGCTCTGAGGTGTTCACTCAGACTGGACACCGCACCAATGGTTTGGGTAATCAAATCGACCACATAACTTTCAAGTCTGGCAGGGTGTAATGGGGCACCCAATACACCAGACTGGTGCTTATTTTCTTGCCTTCCCGAGATCAGCTTTCGCTGCTTGTTCAGGAATGGTGGAAATAGTACTAGACGGTTCAGGGGCTTTTCAACCTCTCGCATGATGAAGCGTTCTGCGATCTGATGTAGCACACCTTTGGCCGCGGAAACAAGTTTCTGGATGTCACCATTCCCCCCTTTAAATGAAAAAGTAGAGGTGGCCATAGCGGCTCAGTCATGCGCACCGATTTTGCAAGGTGCACAAGTTGGTGCACATTGAACGTTAAAGTATGTTCACCATACAGAAGTGGTATTTGCTCAACAAATTGCATCAGAAGCCTATCAGCACAAAAGATGCCTCCCTCCTTAACACTTGCTTTTAACAGTAAAAACAAACTCTGTGCGAGAAGGCAGAAATGGGTGACATGTCTCTGTGGCAGTACCTTGAGAAGGCAAGGCGCACTGTAATAGAGAAACCAATATTTCCACTCGGTGGCCTTCCAAACTGAGCGCTCAGTGACTGGCCTTGGCAATCTCGTGAAAGAAATTGGCGGCCGAATTTGCAATAGGCGGTCATTTAACTCTCTGATACGTTTTCCAATATACCACGCACTTCCTGGTGAACACAGCTAAAGTTCCTTTAGCTGTGATGTGACGCCTTCCAGTATGTAGTGCATATAATCTGGTGGAAAGCCCCACACGAGGTCCAATGTGCTGAGGGTTGCAACCGCTGTCATTCCCTTCAAGCCATCCACAGGACGGTCTGGCTTGGCTGCAAGCTTCATTGCACTCAGTACGGTGTCATGGCATCGCTCCACTATATCCTGCCCTTCCATGACATACTTTAGTGTTCCTGTAAAAAGAAATGACAAGTTTGTCATAGTTGTATGGGTAATAAACGAAGAAATACATGCGAAAGAACAGACAGGAGGGAATGACAGACATGTGCTGGTTATGAAACGCTGCAATAATTTAAACTGCATGTCATGGCACCATATTTACCTTGAGTCAGGCACAAGCCCACTTTACAAAATTATGCCTTTCGTGTTACAGAGGACATATGTACAAAGGCCGTAGGTCAACATATAGAGCTTTCAAACGTTATTTTTCGTTGCAGAGCCTAACTTCCCAGATGCATACCTAGGCTATGGGAGATGCTAATGAAAAGCTCTGGATTATTTTAATCACCAGGGAATCTTAACTGCATAGTCAATTTTTCTGACCTTTAATGTGCATAAAAACTGAAAAGCAGGCTCCTGCGAGAAGAGGTACACAAGTTTACAAGAGTGTTTATGTAAGACAGAATTTCCAAGTGACATTTTTTTCCTTCCTGAATCCATACATGTGCAACACAGGTGACTGAACTGTTTTGATTCCAGTCTTCACAGCTTTTAACTCTTGGATCATCAGACAATAAAAATACCACAAGATTTTAAACAGACAGCACCGACACTTTGCTCACACAAATAACAGCACTCCGTTTCCTCATTGCTAGAAAGAAGTGACCTGCGCATATTTGTACTCAAATTCTCATGGTAAATACGAAGCTAAATGCGACTGCTCACCAAAGTGCAAAATGTCCTTCCTTATTTTGCCCGCTAAAAAGTAAACTATACATCCCACAACAGCCTTTTGTTTCACATAAGTTATGAGGAGTGTTAGAAGGCCCGTGATCTCTATGGTCGAGAACTGCTATACCCTGGCAGTCATCACGCTTCGTCTCTGGAATAAGTGAAGAAAAAAATTTCTTTAAAGACTCAGCAGCACAGTTACAGCGGTCACAATCAAGCAACTCCGCCATGCTTTTCACTGCCGTACGATCTTCAAGTCTCTTTCTCCCCCCCCATCTGGGCAACAATCTTTCACAAGCGAAATTTATTTCACTGCTTTTAGGCAGAAGCACAGACTGTTACATGTCATCGTCATGGCCTTACATCACCAGGTATTTTTTTTGTGAAAGGTTTATTTCCTAGCTTATTTACGCTGGCACTTCTGTGCCCCTCTTGACATGAACCTGTCAGGAGAGAGCGCCATGGGGTGCATCATATTATGCGTGGTGTAGGAGGGTGGATGAGTGGAAACGCGACCAGGTTTCTGCCAAAATTATGCGTCATATGCATGAAACAATGGCGACAAATGAACAAGGGCGAACAAAAAATGAACTCAACAGGCCCACACCACACAGATTTAAATGGCCTGGCCCAAGAAACTCGAATATAATTTTTTATATGTACCGAAATAAACAGTGCACAACACAAAGCAGAATGACCAGCAGACGATTAGACACCTGCTATTCACTGGTGAATCGGAATGATGGACCATTAAAATGCAGTTTTTCTATGCCATCACAGAGCAATCTTGAGTAGCAGAGAAGTGGACGAAGAAAACGACTATGTCCAAAAAGAGACCACAAATGACATTTGATTAGAATTTTGCTACCTTTCAAGGTGTATATAGTTCTAGCATTTCGCAGGCATAGCTATAATGGCCGTATTTATGCACTGGGCTTGTTATTTGGTATGTCCAAGCTTGGTTAGGGAACCATCAAGGTTAGGTCTGATAATGTGCAAGAAATGAATGAAACTTAAGCTGCCACGGTAAACTGTTCTTATAGCAATACTAGACAACCTAGCTCAAACTGATATGAACCAGTACTTTTTTACCTGATAAAAATTGATACCAACCACCTTGAATAGCAGTACACAAACCTTCCACATGTGAATGCATTTAAGCAATGAAAGAAATTGTGTTCTGTGCAGCTGCACAGTAGTATGCAGAAGAGGCAAAGCTTGTAATTTGACTGAAAGAAGTCTTACCGTCAACAAGCGTTCCTTTTTGAAGGTACCAAGAACAGCCGTAGTACCCATTGTATTGCTTAGCATTCAGCAGTGCAGCACGAGCTGGCGAGTCAACACAGAAGCACACAACATTCACTGTTGACTGCGCAACTTTGCCGGCAAAGGACCACATGAAGCTGCCCATAGTGCGGAACTTGTCGACAAAAGTCTTCAAGTAGTGGTGAGTAGGTGGGTGATCTTTGGCAAACCAAATGGCACCGATTAGGATGTTCTTCCAACGATATGGAAGAGGGAGCTCATTAAGCACTACTTGAATAGGCCAGATTGATCCTTTACTGGACTTAAATACTGGCGATCCATCGCTGTTAGCGGTAACAGTCAGGTCACTCCACTTCAAGTTCCTTTCACGGCGGACCTTTCTGTACAGTTGGCCATCTGTGATGTCCCTGTAGGTTCCCCGATCAGTTTCAGCTGTCAGTTTCTGGAGGTTGGTGCCAACTACATCCCCAAAGTTTTTTAAGACACACTGTAGCTGATGCTTCAGATCGATAGTGATAAAGAAGCTTCGTTTTTCACCAGCTGTGCCACAGTCGTTGTAGCTGCACAAGCAGTGCAGCGCTGAAGATCCGGCCCGCAGCTTGATGTCAGGAACTGGCATGTTGGACAGTATGTGTGAACTTCGACCATCCTTGACTTGTAAAGATCCCATAATTTCCTGAAGCCATATTTTGTAGATGGGAAGATGTTCTGGCCCAGTACCGCATTCAACAGCTTCAACAAGCTGTCCGCTTGTGTCCAAGGAAGGCCAGCAGCAACAACAGATGTCAATACCAGCAGCATCGCCTGCAGGAGGGTGGTGTCTTGGTGTGAAAGTTTTGACTCTGAGTTTACCCTTATAAATTCCGACAAGCCTTCATCAGGGTCCTCCAGCACATGGTTATCAAGCCCATCGGTGTCCTCATCGAGTCTTGGAAGTTGTTCATCAGACATGCTGCCATCAAGATGCTGGCTTGAACGTTCATCATCCAAGTTGGGATGACCTGTAGAAGCGTTGTCATGCCCCTCATCTTCAGCTTGCTGCAAAAATCATTGAAAAAGCTTCATCAGCAACAGAAGAAAAAAAAATATCAGTATTCAAGTGAATGTCTGCAATCTGTTCATGTATACGCTGAGTTGGTATCATTCCGCACGAACATCATTCCAATTCCCTCCACATTCAGTTGCCATATTTCAATTCCCTCCACATTCAGTTGCCACATTCACGTGCCGTTGCATGGGACAAGCACTAGGACAACTGAGTGGACAGGAAACATAGGCAAATAAAATAGAACTTTTTCTCGTAATACTGCATTTCCATGGTTCAAAAGAAGCTAAAATTAAACTATCAAAAATAACCCACAAGAAACCAAACATGCATTTTCGGGCTCAGCTGCCAAGCACCTAACAACTTAGCCACCACAGCAAGTCTAAATGCACGTCTATGTGGCTTCACTTGAAAGCAAGAATCGCCTCTGAACACATCGTTCGCTTCGCTGCGGGCCCCCCGAGAGCGCTCTAAACAAGCTTAACCGCCTCTGTACATCAATATATACTTTTTTTTCCTCGCCGGAGGCCAAACTAAATATTTGTATCCGGGGGGAATTGGGGGGGGGGGGGGACTGTGCATGCTTAACACGAACGCTGTTAAAAGAACTGGGAAGGTGTACAGGGAGAAATTAGGGGATGCCGGGCCCCTTTGGATATGTGCCAAGCACAACGGCTCACCTCTGAAGCTTCACCATTCGATGATTCCCTTTGCCGCTGGCTCCACGTGGTTTGTCGCGGAACTTTCGCAGATGACGTACCGGGCTCAAAATAAGCAAGGTACCGTTTTTTAGGAGGCATGCTGCGATACAGTACGCGGCCTGCTGGTAAAAAAAAAGCCTTCGACCCAGTATCGCAGCTAACAGTAACTAAAAGCGCTGGCGCAAGTACACGTCCAGAAAGGCGGCACAGATGAACAGCAGCACTAAACGGAGCCGAGACACCATAGAAAAAGACTGCGGTGGCTGCGGTATTGGCTCTCGTTGGCGCGGTCTCGGCCTGCACAGTTACGTAACCACCACGCCGCCACTTTGCACAACTGGACTCTCAAAATCCTATTATTTTTCATTAATACAGGCATAAATGACAGTTATTCGCAGTAGATGTATATCTGTGCGCAGGACAGTTCTCATGAGTCACTCATGACATGCATCCTTATAAAAAGGGCGCTATTACAGAAAGAGGTCAGGGAGAAGGGGCAGGTGGTCTCATTTGCGCTTAACAAAACGTGCGAACCAATTGCACCATGCGTGGAGGACAGAAAAATTTCTTCCTCTATGGAATGATGCATTGCTAGGACTTAAGTTTCCCGTCAAAAAATGGGATCCTGCACGGTTGTCGCATGTGAAATTCCAATAAGCCCTGAATTTCGTGCCACGCCGTATTCGGATACCTGCAACATTTCCACTTCGCTTCGTTCGCAATGCCTTTCATACGCCTTTCGATATCACTGATATTGCATGCGCCTTTCGATATCGCTGATATTTCATATGCCTTTCAATGCCGCTCGATATTATGCTCCACATGTGCTGTCAGCAACAAATGAAGTGAGTACAAGGCAAATCAAAATACGAACAGCAAAATACGATCTGCCAAGGAATTAAGCTCGCAGCGCAGCTAAGTTAATGTAATAACTTCGAAAGCGCGAAGATAATCTTATATATATAGTTCCTCTCCAGGAGCTAATATGTGTGTTTTTGCGTTGGAGCTTCTGTCCTGCCGTCAGCGTTTCATTTCTTGTGCTTGGAAAGTACACCCCCCAAACTATATGAGATCGTCCCCTCCGCGAGTGGAGATGAAGTAATGCTCTCCCTGCCCTTACATTTTCACCCATTAATTGAATATAAATTGTGTGGGGTTTAACGTCCCAAATCTACACATATTGGCTATTATGGATGTAGTCGCGAAGGGCCTTGGGTTAATTTCGACCGTGCGCGCTGGCATCGCACAACCGTGCGGCAGCCGCAGCCGCAATGCCGGCCGAGAGTCGAACAACAAATAGAGGAGGGTATGGTGGAACCTTCGAGCGCCTTAAAGAGTACAGACACCTTATTTTCGTGGCATGTTTTTCTTTTTATTAATGATTCGGAGAATTCGCAGGAGCCGGATGGTCGGGGCCCCTAGTTTAGGGGTACACTGGCGGCAGCTGCGGAGGAATGATGCGGAGGATAGTACTATGCATGAATCCCCACGTGGCATTCGCCTACGACCAATTAATAATTAATAAATTTTTGTCATGCTGTTTTGGTTTCGGTTTCAACAGCCCACCGATGATTGTGTTGTCAAAGTGTTTGCTTATAGGTCACGCGAGGCATATACAAAACTACAATATAATCACTGCTTCTACATTTGTTGACATTACGACTGTTGAGGCATACTGCATTTAGCATTATAGTGAAGTAAAACGACGAATCAGCGATTATATCGCTGTTTTGTGATACACATGAACTATAATGCACAGTGCAGACAACTGATACAGAAAATACACACACAGAACGGGAACAGTACCACTATCAGCGCAATATCTGCACTATGAAGGAACAACTATACAGGCCCCGCTCTTATTGGCTGTATGCACACACGGCGTCACAGTCATCGCTATAGCTAGGCTGTTGAAACCCAAATTAACAGCAAGAGAAAGAAATTCGATGACAAATTTAGTGACCGTGGGAGAACATCATGTAGTAATCCATGTATATATAGTAATGCCTTATGCATCATTATAACGAAGAGAGCACACGCCCAAAATTTAACCAGCAACAACGGCTTTTAATTAATTGCATATATATCAGCGATCTTCATGCATGTCTTTTGCTTCTGCGACTTATCTGTATTTATTGCGGTTTTCTTTACACATATACTTGTTTTCGTTACTGTTAATTGGCAAAAGTAAAGAAATATCTTACACAGCAAAGCTAAGTTAAGCGACCACAGAAAGATACACCATTTCAAGGGCCTGTAGTTTATGGACAAGCTTAAATGGAAGGGGTGGGCGAGGGCTCATTTGGCATGTGCATGTCTTGTGCATTTTCTGTTGAAAACATGGGGTTCGGAATGCTCTTACTATATGTAACTTTATTGGTGGGGGGAGATGAGAGTGCGCCCTAAATTTCTACTAAAATCCATCCTCGAGTTTCTTTGTTTATTTTATGAAAAGCCTATAGCAAGCGCCTACTTATAGCTTTTCGTATAAAAAGAACGCAGATTTTTTGTTTTGCCAAATAAGCTCTTCTAAATGTAAATATCGACCAAAATTTGAGTTGGGGCATCACGCGTGCAGTTCCTCTATAGGTTCGAATATGGCAACGTGAAATATGTGATC
The DNA here is from genome assembly GCF_052857255.1 of Amblyomma americanum. Taxonomy (NCBI): domain Eukaryota; kingdom Metazoa; phylum Arthropoda; class Arachnida; order Ixodida; family Ixodidae; genus Amblyomma; species Amblyomma americanum. The sequence goes on along the minus strand of NC_135500.1, from coordinate 73,107,007 downwards.
TATATTTCTGGTTCATTGTAGGCGATGCTGATATATATTTACTCAATGGTGTGAAGCTGGCAGTGAATTGTTTGCAGTGCCGTACATAGCGGCCTGTATGTAGATATAGGCTGGACGTGGCACTTTGGGCTGTCTGCAATTAAAATTTCATTACCAGCTGGATTGCCGAACTAGAAATCATGCCCATCCACCTGGAAACAGTTCGATTCGAACAGGAATCGCATATCTGTATCCAGAAATCCCCCCAAAAAACGTCCGATAGATTAAATGGTTTATTTTGCGGTTTGTTTACACCTGAAAACGTGACTGCCAATATCTTGCTTTTGCATACGGGGAGTTGGTGTACACGCGCGTCTGAAGACGACCGGTCTATCTAGACATTTATTCTAGACAATGAAGAAAATGAGAATGTCTTACCGTACCTGTTAACCTAAGATCTCACGAAGAATTAGACTGAACAAATCGTAATATGCTCTTTTGTGTGTAAATGTGACAAGATTACAGCGCCACTCCTAGGAGCATAAAATATGAGCTAGGCAGCAAGCCTGGGCGGCGTGGGTACACTGAGGCTACGCAAATTTGCACACGTGGTACTTCCAGTACTTCATGGTTTGTTTTTGTGGCATTGGTCTCCAGTGTGTAGAGCCAGCGTGTACTTACAGCCATGGAGTACTACGTGCGCGTAAAATTCTTAGAGGACGACGTGAAAAAAATCGCGAAGTCGCGTAACGTAAAAGGGTTCCGCCCGGTCGATGTGGACGATTTTAGCGCGGGGGTAATCTAAAGCGTTTACTGGGAAGGCCACAAAAAAACTAGCGGAGGCTATTACGACGCCAAAATACTCCACCTGTCAGGTAAGTGAACTGTCCTGAAGACCCCGACGAAAGTTTTTTCCTCCCTGTGCCGTGAACTATTGCCGCACAACTTCTGCTCACGTGGTTTCGCTCGGGGCACACGATTCAACACAAAGGGCGCTCCTTCTTCATGTACCGTGTCAACGCTGTTTTCCCTTTCATTTCGTCGAATCTGCACCGACTAGCCCAACCACAAGTTGTGAGCGTTGTTTCTCGAACATTTTTTCCTCTCTTCCGCTTTCTTTTCACCGCCTGTGTGCTGGAAGTGTAATGCATGTTTGATGTTCGATGTACCGAAATCTCATGCCGATTTGTTTTTTGGGGAGAGGGCAGGATGGTTTGAACTATTTTATTTTTAGTTCTGTGTGTTTAAATACACTGTAAAGCTGTGCAGCATTTGCCTCTCTGGTGTTGTAGTATTACGATGTTATCTGCATAATATCAGCGACTCCTATACTGCATTCCGCGCACTCATGTTGTCTTCTCATCTTTTTCACGCTTTTAAGATTGCTACCTCAACATTGCGAACAGGCTGAACATTAATGATGTGGTCACTTGAAAATACAAGCATACGAGTGTTAGACGTTGCATCATGAGTGTTGTTGTGGCCTGGCCATTACTACAACATCTGTTGATTTTCTAAAGGTGCTACTTCATCAGTATTGAAACAACAGTGTTCATTCAAATTTGTTTCAGAGTCCAAAGAAGAAATGTACGCATTTATTGCAGATAAAGCGCAGCGTGCAAAGCTGAAGCGCCAGGGACCACCAGAAAATGTGTGTATGGGCAGTTGCATGCTCCCTTCAGTACTTATCATGTTAACAGTATGTATAGGAGGTGTTCACATGGCGTCATCCGCAAGTGAAGCTAGTGGCTGGCGCGGCATTCGCCATGTTTGGGGCCGCGCGTGCGGTCACCGCACCCAGCCGCCGCATTTAACTTGCTGGTGATGTGATATGTGCTTGTATTGGCGTCTTGCCAGAGATAATTTCTGTCCGACTGGTAACACCATGTGACTCAGTGGGTACTTCGTGAACTGTGCGTAACAGAAAAGAGCAGGCACGCTAAAAAGTTTCTACGCTGTTAAAACATCGACCCGTAGGAATGCGGAGGTGCTGGCGTGCCGTGCGGCGTACAGGACTGTTGCCGCGCAATGAATTCACTGACATCGAGGCCCACCTTGTGCACGGCTTAAGTTTACCGACAGGTGAAAGCATTAAAGCATACAAATCTAGAGGGTGCAATTGCTTAGCAAGTGGGCGAGCTCAAGAGCAGTGCAGAGGGAGCCGACGGCTGTAGTGCGGCTTTTGGAGAGGAGAGTAATAATGACGTCTGTTTGTTTAGCTACGCTAACTTGTCTCTATCTGCCGAAAGTGATGCGTTACTACAAAATGTAGCAGAATCGCTGCACATCACATTGATGCGAACCGGCCTAGATTCGAGGTCTTGTGCATTCGAAGCAGTGCTACGCTGCTACATTCAAATCTGCAAAACATTCTCGTTAGGTCTGCCGCTCGTGTTGCAAGCGCATGACAGCATTTTCTTGACCGTTCTGTTGCGTAAATAAAGCAGCTGTGACGCTTTGCCTTTATGCTGAAACACCGTCCGTGAAGCTTCCGTAGCTCGCGGACTGCAGCCGCTGGAAAGATGAGTTACTGAGGCGCCAGTTTCGGAATCTGGGTAATTAATAATGTGCTGTTCATCCACGATGTGCTCTGCATGAGTAGGTGACAGTTATCAGCTGATATTAAAAGCCTCATGTCATGTACATTCTTGCGTGCAGTGCAGCTGGAAAGTTTTGCTGCCGAGTTGTGGCAGGCGCAGCTTGGTTATATCGTGGCAGAGAAGAATTCTGCGGCAGTCTTCAAGCACAATATGTGTTCCACAAAGAAAAATGGACGTTGACGCATTTAACAACGTGCAGAGGGGTTATGGATCACTAACAATTCAGGCCGGGTACCTCACGGCGTACCACGACACAGCGCGAGCTGGCGTGAAACGACCGCAAACATGGCGCGCTTGCCATGACGACGCTCGTGCCGTTTGGTAGCGCGGCCTCAATGAATACCTCCTATACATAGGTTTCATGAGATGTCTTGGGCGCCACAATGGAGCCCAAGGGCTGAGCTGGAATGGAGATTGGGCAGGTAATGAAAAATGAATTATAAAAGTGTGCAGGTTTCTGACATCCATCTAATCTCAAACATGGCGGTAGCTATGACCTCTGTGAAACCCAGGTATATGCAATTTTCATTGATGCCATTGTTGGGCCCTTTGCTGTGCCCCTGGCCGTTCTGAATATGTTTTTTTTTGTCTATTTTACGGGGATGTTGGCTAAAGTTCAATTATTGAAACATGTGCAAGTCTTTGAGCAAGCTGCATGTAGCGATGAAGGTGCATGTATGATCACAGCATAATAAAAAGGTCATGCAGTTGTAGGAAAAGCTTATCTGAGTGATGTAATCCATTTTTCTGGCATTTGTTTGGTTCGTGCATTTTAACTTCGAAATGCATGTGGCAAAGTATTGTATGATATAGCTGTTTGTTCTTACGGACCACTTAAGTTGCTACTGTGAAGAGCAACTAAGTAAGAAGCAGCTGTAGCTTGCATTCGTGAAGGTCTTGACATTGATTATACCAGCTTTACAGTCGCATCAAAGGCATATTGATTGCAGTCCTGTCTACAGTCATGTGCACTCCTTGTGGCGTTGCTATACCTAACCTGTATCATGAGCATGAACTGCCAGACGCAAAAGTTTGCAGGATCTGCAAAACTATTCCTTTACCATCTGCCGTAGAGGTGTGGTGTCGAGGTTCATGTGAGCCTCAGCACCATGCTCTTTGATGGCAGATCACGCAGCAATCCAGTTTTGCTTCGCTCCGCCACGCATCTTAGATCCCGCAAACTTCTGCGGCCAACAGTACGATGTTACGGATGAGAAAATTCCTAATGTACAGTACTCACGGATTGAAATAGGACATCCGGAGCGCGTGGCCGTCGCTTCATGGAGCGCCGCCCGTAGACGCTCATGGAACCAAGGTGGTGCATTGTGGTATGGCGTGAGAGGGAGAACATCTACAAAGCAGAATTGTTCCTTCCAGTAGCCAATCAGCCGGCCTGTGGTTTACCACATGCCTGCGTGGCACTGCAAGGCTAGCGCTCCGAATGTCCTATTTCAATCCGTGAGTACTGTACTTGTGGCAAGTGGATGAAACAAATTGAGGAGGCAGTGGTCAAATTGGTCAGAAAAAAACAAGTATGCTGAGTATATACGAAGTGTAATGACTTGTGCATGACATACATTTGCTGGATTTATATTGGTTATGTCCATGCTTCAATTCCAGTCCAGAAAAAGGGCAATGAGATGAGACTGGCTGCCAAAAAACGCGCAAATGAAGAAATTTTTGCAGTACAAGAAAATAGAGAGCTGAAAGAAGAACTGGAAGCAGTATAAAAAGAAAATTTAAAGCTCCGGCATTTGAATAAGAAGCTGCAGGAGCAACTTTTGAAATGCCTTTCAGCTCCAGGTTAGTCTTGTATGGCAGTGTGCACCCTTCTTAAACTAGATACCACTTCTTGCGGCCTATAAGTGATTACTTTTTCCTCGTAAGCTATATTGTTCTAAAAATACACCAGTGCATTATAAAAATGCGCGTCTTTTTGGGAAAGCTACTGTTAAAAATTTTGCATGCTTATTACATTCCTCATTGGTTGCAGAAATGCAGTTTTAAACTACATGTTTTAACGATTGTAATGTCTGCTTCACAGTGGATACGTGAACTTTCGCTACATATGTACCTCATGTTCTTAGTGGAGCTTAGATAAATGACCTGATGAGAAAGTATGACGAAAGAAGAAGAAATGATGAACTACCTGGGCATGAAGTCTAAAAGTATTAACGTTTTTGTCAACAGCTGCTCGAATGAGCAACGAGGCAAGCAATGCCATCCTTGATAATGCCGCTGAAGGGAGGCCACCGAGGGCAGTCACACCTATGCCCTCACTGCGTTCAGCTGAAGTGCAGAATGCGTGGTCATCAGCTGAGGAAGGTATGGAAAGTCACCAGGAGCACTCTGGAATCATGTCTAATATCTGTAATTTCAGTGACACTGTTGCAGAGTCCTTAACTTACCACCATGCGCGTTTTCTTCGGTGCACAGCAAGTCTATGGCCTGTTTTTCAAGCTGCAAGAATAACCTGACAGAATGAACAGGGAAGGGTATAGAAATGAGGAGTTCATTACAACATACAGAGGAAGAAAGCGAACATTCATTGAAACCAAGGAAAGCATATGGGAATGCTTTTAAATTATTATTATTCATAGCGTAGTAATTTTTTCACCTGAGAGCTGAATGACTAGGAAGTAGAAGAAACGATAACCACATGCTGCCTGTGGGATTCGAGCCTACGGTCTTCGCGTGTCGCTTACAGAGACCTGCCAACTTGGCTACTGTGGCCACTGTGCCAATTGTCCTTGTGTTGCATGTGGCTTAAACATGAGTGTTCAGCAGTGCGACTCCCAGGTGTAGCAGTCGATGTGCAACGTGCTGTAGGTGTAACGTTAAGAGACAGAGAGTAGTGTGGATCGGGAACAAACGCGACTATGGTGTTCTAGTTTAAATCATGAAGAATTGAGCAATACTTATTGTGTGGACGACAGGTGATGAGTGGTCCATTGCTACTTATGAAATATATTCTAAGAAAAGATAAACATTGCAGATGAGACCAGCAAATATTTGGGAGAGGGTGGATGTAGCTGGTAATACTAAATTGGAGGTCAGTGGGCAGTGCCTCTAACCTGCTTTGAACGTAAGCAGTATGGTGAAGTTGACCACCAGAAATAACAGCATTTCACTTCTCTTTGTTGAACATTACACGCAAGCACTAATTGGTAGCTAGCTATCTTGCCATAAATGCTGCTCCCGCTGTGCTGTGCGTCTTGGGTTGCTGTTCCTCATTTCAAGAGGCTTGTGTCAGTTTGGCAATGGATAAAATTGTCTATCTTGCATGTCTGTGTAACAAAAGAATAATTATTCATTTGACATTCTTCAAGGTTGAGGGCAATAATTGCAGCATAAATTGTATGAAATGCAGCTGCTACTGTACTAGACTAAATTGTGTTTTAATACCTACTGCGTGAACAGCAACCTTCTATTTTGCCGTCCTTGCATGCAGACAGACATGCAGGCTTTTCAAGGAGCCGCGACATCGGTGATGTCATCACAAGAAGCGGACTTTGCACCAGTGCCTGCTGGAATGCCTGCAGCAGGACCACTGCCGTTCTTGTGTGCGGGCATGCCGGCAGCTTTTCAAGGAGCAGTGCCTTCTGGAACATAAGCAGGACCGCAACCAGCCCAGGGTGTTTGCACGGTGACAGAGTGTGGAAAGGTGAAAGCACCTAAATTTGCTGTCTTGTGAAATGTGGCTTTGAGAACTGCTTGCTGTTTCATCTGTGAGAGTAGTATAGTCACCAGTGTTCAATGTTTACCAAGTTGATACTTGTCCATACTGACTATAGCAGCACAAATAAGACTGCGTGACATAAGATCAGCAGATGGCACCAGCATTCACTTGCACCTGGAAATCTTTATTCAAGAAACAAAGGTTATAAAAAAAAGTAAAACAAACAGGAAAAAGGTCACAAGCCAAACTGAGCAGCATTTGTCCTGCTGCAAGAATTCACTGGGTGCTCATAAAGGAGGTTTCTAGTCCACAGGTAATTGCTCAAAGAAACAAAATCTAAAATGAAACAAACTAAATAACAAAGCGGTGTTTTTGGTGTGAGGGCAGCGCTTGCTCTAGGGCAGAGAGTATTGAGGAACTGTGGTATAAGGAGCCAGTAGGTAGTTTTTGAGGAGGTGGGAGTTCGTGTGCCGGTCCACCACATCGGGTACTGCTGACATTTTGATGTCTCTAAAAACACTATGGGATGCTGGATAACAGCTGTTGTGGTGGATCAGTAGGTTTGGCATTCAGCTGCTGGTCTCAAAGATGCTGGTGGAATCCCAGCCATATCAGCTTTATTTTGATGGAGCCGAAATACAAAAATACCTGCGTGCTGTGCGATATCAGTGCACATTGATGTGAACTAGTTCATGGCAGTGCAAAAAAGTACCGCACTCGTGCAGGGAGAGTTCAGCAGTACAGGAGCAGTGCAGCACTGCTTCCGAACAAATGAAATCCAAAGTGCAGAGTTCATGCAAAATTTCTGCCTCTGGCTTGCTGCCCTGGTTTCTAAGGTATTTCAATTTTTTGTATACGGTTTTGTTCGCTGCTTTATTGAAAAAAAGATGGGAACTGCAGCTTACTGGCAACGACCATAGAGGAATTTTGATTGCAAGTGTCTTTTCCGCCTCTTGCAAGGCATTCACACTCTTGTCGGTGCCTTTCAAATGTTGTTTTTCCCACATGTCATGTCGTTACCTGCTACCACATGTCGTTTTCTACTACGGTGGGACCCAGTGCAGAGCATTTGATGGCTTACTGCTTTGGTGTGTCGGTGTCGTTCATGCGTACTTGCACTCAGTGAGTCTGTCATCTGCTGCCATGATACAGTTTTGCTGAACTGGGTCTGTGCGGCATTTGTACTTGCCTGAAAAGAAGGGTATGTTGCCAAGGTCGAAGTGGCAAAACGCGACTTGCAACAACAAGAGAAGTAGTTCAAACAGTACGGGTGAATCAAACGGACGTTATATCTGGCGCCTAGATGCCTTAATGTTGGCTACACAAGTGCGGCACTTACTCGCATATGTACAGTATTGGATGCTCTTTCACGGGTATTGAATGACTTCTTCAGTACACATTTTCTTCGATTTCACTTGAAATCCTTTGCAAGTGGATGTCTCATATTTCTGTGTCTGCTTTTCAACTGTTCACCCTTCCACAGCATTGTCATGCGTAAACAATATAGATGCTTCACAATGTTTGTCAAATTAGGCTAGTTGGTATAGAGCACCGAATTTTGACTGCACAGGTAAGGACAGACAAGAGGAAGTGCTTTTCCCATTCACTTCTGTACTTTGTGTTTACCAGTGCCTTTAAAATTCACTAAGATATATGCGTTTTATTTTCGTGGTTTAATGACAGGTATATGGGACAAGTTTTGGGTAGGCTTAAAGGGAGAAGCCGGTATTAGAAAAAAAAGTTCTGTTAATGAAGTCACAATAAAGAATTCTTCAAGAGAGATGTATTTTTGTGAGCTGCTTTCAAATAGGTCATTTAATTTCATGTAAAACAATTCCTTCAGTGCGTATATAATTTTTATGCATGTATTTTGTTAACAGCTCACAAAAAAGTTTGATGCGGGAAATTTTCTGATATCTGCCATTGGATTCTCTTGGAAACAAGGACTGCAACAAGAGAAAAATTATTTTCCTGCCTACCATATAACTTAAGTTATAGGGTATTGAAGCTGCCGTTTCAGAAATGCGCAGAAAAGTGTCTTCCCATTTCGGAAATGGCAGCTTCAGTATCCTATAACTCAAGTTCTATGATGACCAGGACGATAATTTTACCCTTATTGCATTCCTTGGTGCCAAGAGAACCCAGTGGCATACATTTCAGTGAGTGTCCCACAGCAAATTTTCTTCAAAGCAGTTTGCAAAATACTTGCGTAAAGGTTAGTTAAGTTCTCAAAAAATTGTTTTACATAAAATTAAATGACATATTTAGAATCAGCGTGCAAAAATACATGTTCCATAAAGATGTAATATTTATGACTACATTATCAAAATTTTGTTTTCAAGACCGTGCTCTCCCCTTAGACAGTTGCATGTTTATTTCTTGCCTCTCATGCAGTTACTTTATAGGTTCAGTTTGGTCTGCAAAGCTAGCCCATATAATATTAATGATCACTAAAATTTTTTCATGTGAAGTTTACATATTCATAGTACTGCTTTCAAAAAATGCACTGGTAGCTAAAACATCACTGACATGTTAGGTGTGAGTGCAGGTTGTGCAGCAGCAGTGCCTGTGTTGTAGCCACGTGCCCCATAATGATAGCAACAGGAGAGGCATGTGCATAAACCACGCGAGGCCAGCTCAGTATTAGACAGAAACTTGTCTTTGAGGGTGGTCTTCCACCGTGAAAGGCATCCGGTTGCTTTGGAAGGACATATTTTGTGACCGTTCCACTTATACAAGACCTTAAATTGTGTGAAAAAAGCACAAACATCAGTGCTTTTTTCATGTGCAATTCTTATGTTTTAGCGTTTGTTTTTGTACGCACATAAATTCTGCTAAGCCCAGTAAGGTAGAGCCGTTTTCTGAAATATAGGATTCTAAACATCAAATTAGATAAACCAGTTACGAGCACTGCATGCAGTTACCTTTGACACTGTACTGCTGTTAAGCACTGCCACTCTATGGCCATTGCACTGTTAATGACTAAGTGTAGGTTCTGCAGTTATTCTTAACTTTTAAATTATTCTTACCATCGTGCTGTGGCAAGTGCTAACACTTAGTCTCAGGCACGGAGGAAGACCATTTAGGAACTGAAACTCCCGTCAGTGCGAGCGAGCGCAGGCGACCAGATAAGGTCACAATTGTATGCGCCGACGGGGCCGTATGCAGTGGCGGCGCCATGCGGCGAGTTGTAGAAGCCGCAGCGAAAAAAAATGCAGCGCCCGGGCAGGCGGCTCCAGCGCGCTCTTCGGCGGCGCGCGCTCAAAGCAGACGACAAGCCGACGACACGGGTGTTTGCTTCAGCGGGCACGCCGTGACGTATTTCTCCCCTAAGTCAAACAGCAACAGTTCTTGTCGGTGTGTGTTCCAGGGCCACAATACTAACAGTGCTGCTACGCGCAGTGCGGCGTCCTTTAAAATTTGCTAGACTAAGATGGGACGCAGGTGTTTTGTTAGAAATTGCAAAAGCGGTTACAAGTGTTGCAGGGAGAAGGTGAGTGAGGTAAGAAGTTGTTGCCGCTTATTGCCTTCTCGGCTGACGTGTAGTTATAAACGCTGCGCCGTACGACGCCTGCGTTCTCCTGCAGCAGATGAAACTTAGTGTGGTCGCATACTTGACGAATGTGAAGGCATGTTTGCCTTCGACGATTGCCAGCAGCGCTTATACCCATCCAATGAAAGTCATTGCGCGGGTGTCAAACAAAGCCTTGCGTACAACCAGAAGCTTGATATCATCTTATAGCGGTCATGCAAAAGAACGCGTTGTATTTTTTACTGTGCTCAAATGGTTGAAGTGCAGCACCTGTTGCTCTTCGGGCTACCAGCGGTAAAGAAGCTCATGAGAGTGCCCTCAAACGTAGTCAGGCGCACGCGGCCGAACGGGAGCAACACGCTCGACCTGTTGCCTTGGCAACCGAAACGGCGGTAATTTCTTTCCAATTCGCCAGCATGATAGTGGCTCTGCGGGCTTGTGACCTTTTCTGGTCGCCGCAAACAGCGGAGTTTCCACTCCTAAATGTTTCTTGCTCCGTGGTTTCAGGTCACAGTGCACTGAGTGAACAGTGATACTTTGTGCATTATTGTGTCCCTTTCAGTTTTTCATGGCATTTGTTTTCTTTTCCCTGCAGGTGCACCTGGCCAATGGCTTTGAGATTTCAAAGGAAGCAGATGACACTTTGTTGGCGCTGCAAAACGATTCGCTGTTTGTAAAAAGAGCGGCAACCACTTTGTGGTCTACCGAAATTCTTGCGCAGCGCAGCTCCACAGGAACACTGTCCAACAGATTCATGGCAGAGGGTGGTGACAAGGCCCCACAGAAGCCGCTGACACCTCTGAAGGTGGACACAATAAGGGGTAATTACTGATATCTACTGCATTCTACTGGGGTTAGCACATGTGCATATTGTCATATTGCATTAACATATTAAAGGGGACCATCTTTGCCATGGCAATAGCTCTCGAGAAGGTAGTATCAAACAGTATTTGACACATATTTAAGTGGATCGATTCATTGGATACCTTAAAGCTGAGTGGTTATGGCGCTCGGCTGCTGGCCCGAAAGACGCGGGTTCGATCCCGGCCGCGTCGGTACAACTTCGATGGAGGCGAAATTCTAGAGGTCCGTGTGCTGTGCGATGTCAGCGCACGTTAAAGATCCCAGGTGGTCGAAATTTCTATATCCCTTCAGTAAGGCGTCACTGAGAGCCTGTGTCTCTTTGGGACGTAAAACCCCCATAAACCAAACTACTGCATAGCTTCTGGTTGTGCACGAGAATTCATGTGCATTCGACTACTTGACAGGCACAAACAGAAGCATTTGGTAGAGATTAGAACTTCCTACATAGCTCGGCTCCAAGATGAGCGCATGACATGAGCACCCCACATCTGTCGCAAAAACCAAAGAATGTAATCTTGTTTTCAGATTCTAAAATAGGCTGTCATCACATGACAATGTTAGCTGGAAAGCTAGGTTTTGAAGAGCAGTGCATTTCTGAAAACCTTTCATGCAGCCGCTGCTGGTATCATTGTTATGCTTCTTCCTGTCCTGTTATTGCTTTATATTATTGCAGTAGCTAAGGCACTACAGTTGCCGACCGATTTCTCGGACTCGAAGGGACCCCAAAAATGGTCCGAATAATCGAGCAGTCCGAAAAATCCATGGAGTACAGAAAAAATCGCTTCATTGAGATGAAATCGGCTTAAAAATGTCGCTGATTTTACCTTGCGGCAAATTTCTCTGGCTGACGACGATTTACGCCTGTATTTTTGCCATAGTTGTACTTTCACTGTACACGCTAGACAGCAAGGTCACACCGTTTAGTTGAATACTTCCCACGCTTCTTTGACGGATCCGGCGGCACCATGCTGTTCACAACCCGAGTGTGCACCACACCGCGCATCAAACACACGCAAAGACAATGAACTTTACGTTCAAATCGGTGCAACCGCCGGACGCAATCACAGAACGGTGAACAGATGTAACTTCGTGAAAACTCGCCACTCGGTTGACGCGGTCGGATTAACCTAAGTGACGAAACAGCGAATGGCGAACGTACGAGACCTGCCGTGGTGGCTCAGTGGTTGGGGTGCTCGACTAGTGAATCGGAGTACTCGGGTTTGAACCCGATCGCGGCGGCCACGTTTCGATGGAGACGAAACACAAAGGCGCTCGTGTGCTGTGCTATGTCAGTGCACGTTAATATCCCCAGCTGGTCAAAATTATTTCGGAGCCCTCCACTACGGCTGCTCTTTCTTCCTTTCTTCTTTCAGTCCCTCCTTTATCTTTTCTCTTAATGCGCGGTTCAGGTGTCCGCCGATATTGCGAGGTAGATACAGCGCCATTTCCTTTCCCCAACAACCAATTTTCAATTTACGAAGTATGAGACAAGCGATAACTGCCCGCGACAAAAGCAAGTTGACGGCGATGACAATCCGATTGCCACCTCGAAGTTTCAAAGATCGCAAGAACCTCTACTGGTAAAAATGAGGTACAGAAAGTATGTCAAGCCAATCCAACTGCAGAGTAAATCAACCTCAATCCAAGATGCGCCTTTCGTGCCGGCGAAAAGCCAATAAATGGCATATTTTGGCGCACAGGCGACTGAAATTAGTCGGAAAAATCAAACTTCGGGACTTTTGAAGTCCGAAATATACGTCGCGAATATGTATGCGCTTCTATGGGGTGACTGATGGTGTCTCATCGAGGTCCGAAATATTCTACAAGTCCGATTTATTGGAGTCTGAATTACCCGTCGGCTACTGTGATTATGGGATGGTTTAGCAGAAATATGTTCTTGGGAAATGTATTCAGTTTGACCTGTTGTACACTTGCCGCATTCAAAGTAATGCAGCTGATGCCCTTACTTGGTGTTCTTTGGCTTTGTGCACAGGACCACACCACGTATGGATCTGCTAGGGCACTGTGCGCTGCCTGCGTTGTTACAATTGACAAGCACTTTCTTTTGATCACCTTTGTCATTTGTTTGCTTTACACTTGGCTTGAGCATTAAGGTGATATCTTCATTTTGACGGTGTAGGCAGTGCATAGTGTCACAGCAGCTGCCGCGCTTGCAGCATGGCCACTCATGGCCTTTGCACGTGCACAAGCTTTGGCCGATGCAAGAATAATAACATAGCTTGCGCTGTTTCTCACACTTATGCATAATTTCCTTGCAGTGTTCTTCAGGCATTATGCCCGCAGCCGGGGCTGGAGCGATGAAGCAGCCACAAAAGCAGAGAAAAACATCAGGCTGTGGCTGTCACAGAAGACATGTGAACGTCGCCGCAAGAGGCCTGCTGCTTCAAATAAAAGCCAAGGAAAATGGGAACAAATTGTTTCTTTTTTTACGGTCTTGGAGTTTCTTTTGGCAAGCACACAAATTTACTGCTGATGTATGCACATTGTTATGTGTATCCAAATGCACTGCATCGCTATCAAAGCTCATTCAGTTTACGTTTTTACATGGCCACTCTACGTACGTGCAAGTCTCCTCTTCGAGCTCTAGTGATTGTTAATCAACTGCGTAAGCACAGCCGAAGCTGGTGGTTTCACTGTGCTTGCATGCCCAGTTTATATTAGCAACAGTACTGAGGGACAGTTTGGGGCAGCTGTCGAGGTCACACTTGCCACTTCACATGTGCAGTTGGCGTCTTGTGGAACTGCACCTTGCCTGCATCACCCACAAGTGCTTCTTTTCAACCTGTTTTCTCAGTACCAGGCGAATTCTCACATGCTCCACAGGGGGTGCCACATATCGTGAAAGAAGAAAATTACTCCCAAAGGCGATATATCCACAGCGCCGGCTCGTGTACAATTGAGCACAGTATACAGCAGCTGTGTAAGCAAATCTTAAACCCATTCAGTGCGACACCCGCTTCAATTGTACTAGAAAACTCTAGACCGGGCCACACCAAAAGCATCAGACCAGGATCACACCAAAAGCACCAGACCAGGTCACTCCACAACCCGCGTCTGAATTTCTGGCGTGGTGTAAACACCAGACACGGTCACACCAGAAAACACTACACTGGGACACACCAGAACCCGTGTCTGAATTTCCGGCGTGGTGTAAACACCAGAAACGGACACACCAGAAAACACTACGCCGGGACACACCAGAACCCGTGTCTGAAAATTCGGTGTGGTGTAAACACCAGAAACGGTCTGGTGTTTTTTTCAACTGGGAAAGAAGACTTGTTCTTCCTATTTTAAAATGAATGATGGTTCTTACTGAGATGTGCTTGGAATCTATTTATTACAGGATCCTTTTATTTTCATTGCCAAAAATTGCTCGTTTCACAACTCGTACTTGATGTACCGCTCATTTCGAAGTATCAGCGTGAACCTCCTGCTCAGAATCATTTCTTGTATTGTTGTAGTGATGTGGCTTTACAGTGCGTTTTTTTGTGTGAATAATGTTTCGTACCTTTGTGAGGTACATAATTAGAAGAAGAGGAACCAGGAGGAATAGGGATGTACAAGGTGTATCCAGAAATTACTGCAATTGATGACTATATGATCGATTTTTATGGTGCAAGGGCATCTATGGCCAAAGAGCGCCATGACCTAAGGTTTTTCCGGCTTCTCAAGGTGGGGTCAAAGACCCATTTACCAAGCATTTCGCCCTAAATAAGCCGAGCGCCACATCAGGGGAAAGCTTGTACCTATTTTATCACTGGTGGGTACCCGGCGGCACTGGGGATCGAACGCCGTACCTCCTGCACGCGAGGTGGATGCTCAACCACATGGCCACTGCTGCAGTACAAAGTAATAAAATTATTTTTTTGGGGCGCTGCTATCGGTCCTACTGCACTTGAATTAGTTGGGTAAGGTGGAGAGAACTGAGCTTTTCATCGCGGCCTAGCTCAGTCTTCTACAAGCTCGAGGAGTGTAAGGATCACTGTTTCTGTGTGGCCTACTTATAGTGCTTGTGTCCTGAAGTGCGATGGCATCCGCATGCAAACAACGGTATGCGGTCATGTTCTGTGCTAAACACAATAAGAGTCTTGCGGACACCTACCAAATGATTCAGAAAGCTTACGGAAAATCTGACGTCATATTTTCTAGTTTCAAGGTGGTTGAATGTGTTTAAGGCGGGCCGAGAAGACGATGTTGAATCCCGCTTTTGTTGAAAGGATGTTGAATCCCACAGTGCAGTGCATGGCATCATAAGCACGTGGATGTGCTCAAGAGATAGAGCAAAGGGTCCTCCAAGTGTGAAAGGTGAATCGTTGGTACCTGACAGTCGCACCACAACACTTCCAGCCACACGTCTTTGGGTGTATGGGGGTTCCTGGGCAAGCAGAACTTGGCGACGCTGCCCCAGCCTTTCTACTATCTGGACCTAGCTACGGCAGACTTTTTCCTGTTCCTGAGAATCAATAGCGCCCTGAAAGCAGTCTGTTTTGGTAACATCGAAGCAATCCAAGCCGCCGTGACAAAGGCTCTAAACGGGTTCCTGTCGACGCCTTCCAGGATGCATGCAGTGCATGGCAGAGTCGCAGGGAAAAGTTTGTAGGTGCCAAAGGGGAAGACTTAGAAGGATATTAAACGTTTGTAATAATATCTTGTATAAACCTTTTTCTACGGATAAAATTGCATTACTTTCCGACACACTATGTATGTATGACTGGTGCAATTAATGATTGTTGGTTTCAATTTGTTAATGGGGTTTAGTGCCCCTGGCTATAGGGACGTTGTAGTGAAGGAAGCCAGATAATTTGGACCACCAAGGGTTCTTTAACGTGCACTGATATCGCACAGTACACAGGTGCCATAGTTTTTGCCTTCAGTATATGAGTGTGTTTTCAGTGCAGTTGTTGTATTTGTACCATGCCATAATGTGGCTCTTAAGTGACTTTTTGTTGTTATGCAGGTGTGTACAAGGTGCACTAGGTGTCTATGGTTTTTGCTTCAGTTTGTCGCATTTTTGACTGAGTTCTGTATTTTGTTTGAGGGCCTGTCATATGGAAGCTACAGCACTGGCTAGTTTGTCAATTTTAGTGGCCAATGCCTCTATGGTGGCTGCTATGGGAGATGTCTGTTGTGGCTGTAAATTGTCCCGTTATCATGATACATCGATGTTTGCAGCTGGGAGTTCTCTGCCTGCTGAAGGGCCTGCATGTACGTCCATGAGGGGTTCGCTGTGCATATGTTTTGCGGTGGGATGTTAATGCTCGGCGGCAAGGTCACTAGGTGCCAGATCCAGCCTACATGGGATATATGCTGCAAAGCCTCAGATTTGAATCTTGCCAGACCATATTTTCTCCTTTGTATAAAAAGTTCTCTTCATATATACCTATCATGCATTTTGACCATATCTGCTTGCTTCCCCTTAATCCTTGTTCATTTTTAGACAATTTTAGACATCCACATTATCTTTTCGAACGATGTTGTGTGCTGGTTGTACCACCCCAGAGCAGAATAAGATCTGTTATCTTATAGCTCGAAACAATCAAAAACTGTTAAAAGGGGGATTGCTGCTCTGTGTGTAGAGCATGCCCTCATGAAGTCGTGTCCTCACAGAATGCAGGAAAGTTTTAATGATCAGGTTGACAGGCTTTTATCTGCCAGGTTCCTTTGTGCGATCCTGACGGCTGTGGCTGAGACGCTACTGCAAAAGACGAAAGGGAAAGCGCGGCAAAAGGCTGAAAGCGAAGCAAGGCCAGTAGTCAAGCCACGTGTGCACAAAGAATCACACAACCTGAAGAAGGTAGCTTGAAAGTACAACTTTCCAATGGTGTTTACAGCACCGTTCAAACTGGCAAAGCTATGCCCTCACATCACCAATCAAGTAAAAAAGAAGGGTGGTTGTGACAATAAGCAAGCCAGGCCCTTTGCGGGATGCGGCGTCGGAGTTGACTACGAAATGCCACTGACTTGTGGAAAAACATACGTAGGCCAGACTGGACGCTGCTTGAACAATCGTACATGGGAACAAGGGTTATCGCGAACAAAGGGGGAAGGGTCTAATTTGGCTAAACATTGCCTGTCCTGCAGTGACTGTCTGCCACGGCTGATTGAGTTCTGGGCAAGAGTCGCGATTTAATCGCACGTGGAGTTATGGAAGCCTATTTCATAAGGAAAAGAAGAGATTCATGTATCAGTGAATCTTCGATTAATTGTATCCTTTCTCGATAATCCGATGTAAGTTCTGTCCTTGGCGCGCAATTGATTTTCATATGCTGAACCCTTTCGCTGCGCATGATCAAAATGAAGCATCTGTTGAATAAAATCAGTTCTAAGTTTGCGCTCGTCCCGTACCCTGACTTGTTTGTTTGTGTTTTGCGCAACTGCCATGTCTGAAGTATTAAACCATCTAGCCCGGCAAGACGTTCTAAGCTTGTTCATTTTGTTTTGGAATCTTTGAAGTGTGTTTCATAATTTGCTGCTTAATGATCGAGTATTCAATTTTTGTATATTTTCTTCTGGCTCATTACCCTTGAGCCCACTTGCTGTGGGGATGCAATGGGTATAAATAAATGTTATATATACCAGTTACGTCCTCACTTCTAAGTGCTCGCACTTATTTTAGGCGTCTGATCTAGATGTGTAAACACACACGCATGCACGCGCAAACAAAAACTGGAGCCTCGGTGAGTGCACTGGTACAGCAGAAAAAAAGCCCCGAATATGGCAACATAAGCACATTATACAAAAATACCGCGTTCATTGAACATATGTGTTAATCTACAAGCATTTAGCGCGGGTCATGTTCGTACGGCAGGCGCGAGTCTGAAGTATCAGTCGAACGCGTCGACGTGCTGTATCGCGAAGGGTGCGCACGCGGAAATATGCATGCGTGCTATGGCAATTAAGTGCCACAAAGAGCGGGCACCACAAGCGGTTCATACATATGAGCATGGACGTGGGATGCACATACCCGCAGTGCAGACGAGCAAACCCGAATTGAGCTCGAGTTTGCGTATAGAGCTATTAATATATTATGCATCTTCGGTGTAGCGGCCGACTTTGACAGCGCGGCTGTACGGCTTCGACATCGCGAATGTAGAGCGCTTTCCAGCATCGTGAGCATTCTTTCGATCGAAACTTCGCGCCGCGGCCTTATCTCCGGAGAAAAATGTAGTAGAGTTGCTGCGTCGTGTAACCCGAGCAGATATGTGCATTCGCTGCGCCCTTGCCGCGCAGTACGCTGAGCGCTGCATTTAATAGTATCCCCGACTAAAATGATGCGCGAATTCCTCATCTCTTAATGGAAATCGGTGCGCGCATCCGCGTCTGCGTGCTTTGCTCGATCGAGACGATCGAGATCGCGGCGAGCATGCATGCTGCGTCTGCACCTTGGTGACAATATGAGGGCAGGTGCATATGCGCAGCATAGTCCGCCCGGCCGTGTAACCACTGCGCCGCACACATATGCATGCGCGCGTACTCTTTGGTATTGAATTATCCCGTCTGACAGCGCGGATTCACTGCATGAAGTGAAAAGACGAAGGATCAAATGTATAAAGTGTCAATACCAAAATTCCTTTCCTTTTGTGCGCTCGCTGCAGGCATTGCGCGCAACAGACGCTGTTGTGTGTATCTTAATGCAGCGGCTTTAAAATTCATTCGCCTTCATTGCAATTCTTTGGAGATAAAAGTGCGCAGTGCATTTGTGATGTAGCTGCACTTCGAGTTGAGCATGCATGCTGCGAGGCCGGAATCGCCTGCGCCGAGAACGAAGGAAGATAAGCTGCCAAAGCCGGGTTTTCGCCAATGCTTATGGGTGGTTTCATATATGCGCTTCACGAAACGCAGACGTATGCCTCAGTGGAAGCACTCCAATTAGGCACGATCTATTATTTGGGCTTGCACGTACATCGTGCACGTACATATACGCTTGGCCAAACCAGATAACCACGCTTGTCAAACTTTATACGCTTACCGTGCAATATTATTGTTATGCAAAAATGATCGAGCCAGTGGAACACATTTGAAACGCTGCTGCGCACGACAATATGTGATCGCACAATGTGCTGTACCACGATTTCGAGAGCAGTGGGATTTTCATGCTCTGTATAGGAAGCACGTACGCGTCTGTTTGCGCGTAGTACGTCCTGCGTACGTGCATAACCCCCGCTAATTTCGTAAGCTGCTTTCTGGCCTTATAAATCGCCACTTGTGAGCAGTTATGCTGGTCATACAAGAAAATTCATGCTAACTGATTTACACGTACATTTAAGTAAGCTTGAGTGCCACTATAATTTTCCGCCGAGGAGATCGCAGCCATGCAGATCGACGATGCCCCATGCATACAGAACTTTCAGAACGGCACCCGCATACAGAGCAGCTGCATGCAGGTTTCTGAAGGACCGTCAGAGTCGCGCCGGTGCAAACAGGGCTGCTAATAGAGTAGTAGAATGGATAATGCTAATAGAGATGCCTTTGGCACCATCAGACTTGCGCCAACACAAACAGGCTTTAATGGAATTGCCTTCAGACCCGCGCTACTACCAACAGGACTCCAATGGAGATGTCTTCAGCACCTTCAGACTCGCGCAATTACAAACAGAGCAGCCAATGCAGATTCCTTCATGACCTTCAGACTCATGCAAGTGCATGTAGAAATGCAGACAAGAAGTGCTGATCGACAGTCAAGAATCCTGTTGGTCCTTTGAAGGCACTTTGAAGGAATTTTTGACAGGGTGCCTATTTGTTTGAAGACAGCATCCGCAATATTTACGAAGCTAATGAGGAAGGTTTTGGACGGGCTCCAAAATGTAGAACACTGAATTCATGACATCCTTGTGGCAGCAGATACTTGGGAAGAGCATTTAATATAGCTGTAAAAACTATTTGATAGAATTCAGCAAGCCAGGTTGACCACAAAAACGGCAATATGTGAAGTGGGCTTTGAAGTCTTTTCTTTTCACGGACACAAGCTGGGGATGGGCTGCATCACGACGAAAGACAACATCTTGGTCAAAATACAGCAAGCCCAGACAACGACGAACAAGAAAGAAGTAAAGTCGTACCTGGGTTTAACGGGATACTACAGGGACGTTATTCCCCATTACGCCCACAGAGCCAATCCGCTTGTAGAACTCACTAAGAAGTGTTCAAGCAATAAGTTGATTTGGACTGCTGAAGACGAAAACGCATTTGTAGTGGTAAAATGGCATATAGCAAAACCACCTGATCTGCTTGCACCAAATTTGAATAAAGAATTTTTTCTTCGCACTGATGCATCACAACGAGCATTAGGAGCCGTACTTTTGCAAGAAGAGAATCGCGTGCTACATCCGGTATTTTTTGCAAATAAGAGATTATCGGCTAGTGAACGCAACTACTCCACTGTTGAAAAAGAATGCTTGGAAATTGTGTGGGCGGCAAAGAAATTTCCCACTTATCTTTATGGAAGAACTTTTAAGCATTCAAATGGATTATCAGCCGCTTGAATACATAACAAAGGCCAAAATGAACAGTTGTAATGTTATGAGATGGAGATTGGCCTCGCAAGAATACTCATTTCAGGTAGAATAAGTTAAGGTAAGAGATAATAATGGAGCGCACTTTATAAGTGCCAACTGAACAGCTCTAGGTATCTCTGGGATGTATTGCGTTGTTGTTATATGATTGTCCAAGGGAATGTGTAGTGGACATTAATATGTTTATTAATGCCACCATGCGGACAGCGGCAGTGGCGTGTTAATTGTCCGAAAATGCAGTTTAGAGTGCTGTGCTAGTGGTGTGCTTTTAGATTGTGTGAGCCTTCCAGGGATCATCTTCTTTATCTTGTACATACCATCATCATCATCCCGCGGCTGCGCTTGTGGCACGTGCCTCGGGTCCGCCATTTAAAAAACGCCAGGCACAGCCATCTTGCCGTCTCGGCCTATCCTTCTTTCAAAAACGTCTTGCCGTCGCGGCCTGGCCTTCCTTCACAAGTGGTGGAGGTGAAACTCGATTCCCTTGCTGCCTTACACCCTGCCTGTCGGTGGAGCTGCGTTCTGGGCGCCGTTTCCCACCTCCCACCATCGTCATGCCAACCGAAAACAACCAGGACCCTGCCGGCCCCTCTCCTTCGGCCTCACCTGCACCGCCCCCACCGACCGCGCCCTTCCGACAACGCGACCAGCCGATGTTCGCCGGTCGTCGCGACGAAGACGTGGACGACTGGCTCGACACATACGAACGCTGCAGTGCCTACAACCGGTGGGACGACGCTTTAAAATTCCTGAACGTTTCTTTCTTCCTCATTGAAGTCGCCAGAAACTGGTTCATAAATCGCGAACCGCATACCACTAACTGGTCCACTTTCAAACAGCAGTTCCGTCAGTACTTTGCCGACCCAGCTGTTCGGACTGCAGTCGCCAAGACAGAGCTCGCTTCCCGCTTCCAAGGTCCCAATGAATCCTATGCATCTTACATCGAGGACGTACTTGCGCTCTGCCGACGTTTTAGTCCCACCATGCCCGAAACTGACCGCGTCCACGACGTATTCAAAGAAATCAATTCTTTGGCTTTTACCACTCTACTTGCCCAAAATCCCTCCAGTGTTGATTCAATCATTACTACCTGCCAACGCCTCAACCAGCTGCAGTCCTCCCGCTTGCAGCCCGGCCTCTCACAGCCCAGCCTCGCTACGGCCTTGCCCTCTGCTGACCTCGATCTGCGCACACTGATTCGAGCGATCATCCGCGAAGAGCTCCAAGTCCTTAGCCCTTTCTGCCGCCACGGGTACGATCATTTTCCCGCAACTTATCATGACGCTGGTCTCCGTCACATCATCAAAGAAGAGTTGGCAACAATCACCCACCCTAACGCATCCGACCCTCCTGCTCCCCGCCCAGCGCCGACTTACGCTCAAGGCGCTGCCTCGTCCCCTCCCTTTGTCCACCCTCCCCGGCCGGCACCGACATCAAACCACATCAGCGCAATGGCGACAGCTCAACCTGCGCCATCCTATAACGCACCTTGGCGCCCCTCCCGGCCAGTGTGCTACTACTGTGGAATTCGAGGACATATCTCCCGCTTTTGTTGTCGACGTCTTCAGGACGAGCGCCGTGGTTACACCGCCTTCGAGAGTGAGCTACCCTCTTCTTCCTATTATCAACGCCGGCCTTCTTCCTGCCCACTTTCGGAATCAGCCTGCTGTTTTTCTACGCAATGCCTTTCCTCCTCTGACCAACGTCGACCCTCTCCGACGCACATCACAGCAGTTTCTTTTGACGACTCCGACAACAAACACGCTCTCCGCTCGCAGCAACTAGCCTACGCCTACTGCCGTCCCATCATCGACCACCTTACCGGCGCTTCGAGACGACCCAATGCTCGACTGCGCCGACAGCTACGCAACTTGAAGCTCGAAGATGGCATCCTACGCCGCTACGTATATAGCCTCGTGAAACCTGAGTGACGAATTTTTGTATGCAGATCAAGAAAACGCATTTATTAGACCAATGAGGCTATCTTATCACGATAAAAAAAGTTTTGTTGATGAAGTATTTTTTGTTTGCTTAGCAAAGCATGTGCAATATATTGCACATTGGGACTCAGCGGATGAAAAAAACAATATCATGAGAGATTATGGATAATGGGCAAGAAGGCTTTTATTGTGCCCTTCAATGATATCTCTAGGCATGAAACTGTTTAAAGCAGTTTCTTGAAGAAGTTATACAAAGAAAAACGTCACAGCGAGTGCAACGAAACTTTGTGCGTTCAGAACAGGAGGGGTTACGGCATCTTGATGCGGACTTCTGCAATGAAAGTTCGGGCATGTGTGTTGCTCCGGCTGTCCGGAAGGAGACGGGAGGCAATGGTGTTGTCTTACTGGCAGGGCGTTTCGCTGGCGGCTCATCGTCGTCGCTGCCCACATCCAATTCTGCTCTCAGCAAATCATTAGCAATTATCAGTTTGAAGTCCAGTAGACTTAGTGTGTTCTTGCTGGCAACTCCTAGGAGTTGAGAGTCTTCTTTATACTGCAACCATGCATTAACGACAGCCACGTCCGCAAGAAAACAAAGAGAACGAAGAGTCCAGCGCGTTGTCCTTGCCTTGCTTGGGTAGAGACTCACCATTCTATCGCAGAGGTCAACGCCTCCCATATTCTTATTGTACTCTTCTACGATAGCTGGCCGAGGTACATCTTTATAGACCCTCTCCTTCTTGCACCATCTTTTGCATTCTCCTACTGGCTCCTCACCAATGTGTGAAGAAGCGAACGTAATGGTCTTGTTGTCGACCCACTTAACGAGGCAAATGCCATCAGCCACATTGACAGTTTGGCAAAAGGATCCGCGGCCTTTCTTCACCAAAGCTTTGTCATCAGGGAGCTTAGAATCCTTTGGCACGCGATTCTTCATTATGGTGCCAGTTCCACGCAGGCCTTGGCTCGAGAGGTGACGAAGCAGGGGTGCAGAAGTGAAGTAGCGATCAAAAAATAAAGAACTGCCTGTTGGCATGGACTGTGACAATCTAAGCACAGCACAAGCACCCACACCAAGCTCTGATCGGTCAGCTGCGAGCGCAGACTTTCCCTGATATATTTCGAAGTCTAGAACCATTCCACATGGGCTGGAGAGCACAAAATTCTTCAGCCCTGTTGGATGAGGTTTACCAGGGACGTATTGCTTTAGTGTAGTTCTGCCTGTAAACGGTATTATTTGCTCGTCTATGCTTGCTGACGGGCTTCTTGGAAGCTGGAGGCAAGCCGTCCTTATCATTTCGATGAACGGTCGCAGTCTCCACAGCCGGTCGGCTTTCTTTTCCTCATCACTGATGTCCAAGTCATTCACAACTTTTATGTTTTTTCGCAACAAGAAGAAGCGATCGCGAGTCACAACATCAGCGATTGCAGCAACTCGTGTTTGCCTTGCCCAGTAAAGACGAATCTGTGGGTATCCTAAGCAACTCATCATGAACGTTGCACCTATGAAATGCTTCATTTCGGCAGTGCTGCTATTGAGCAGAGTCCCCTTTCTTTGATGGTAGCCCACCTCACTCTTTTCGTGCATATTGCGGTAAAATTCTTCAGAAAAATATTGCTTGAAATAGTCCAGAGCTGTCCAATTCGTTCGAGAATCGGTCTCAGTATCCGGAGTATCCGGAACATCGGGTAGAGATGACACAAACGGAGCATGCCTCCAAGGAGGGAATTTCCCCACACTTGTTAATGGCCCACTGCCGGAATCTTCCTCGTCCGAGTCGTCTTAAAAAAAAAAAACGGCGTCAAGTTCCGCATTTTGCACTTACATTGTAAAAACTTATATTAAGAAACTTACCTGAACAGGAAACATCTGGTTGTGGCGCTTGTGTTGACTTTTCGTTCAACTCGTCATCCGACAAGTCGAGATCCGACCCGTCCTGGGAGGCGATGGCCTCCAAAATCGCCTCTGCCCTGCTCAGATTCAACCCTGGCAGGGGCCAAAGAAAGCCTAAATTACAAACGTTGCTTACATATCAATTGGAAATAACTTTTTGAGTAAAACTGAACATCATCATAACGTCTTCCCACGCAGGAAAGCACTTACGGTGAACAGAATGAAAACAACCCCATGTGCTGTAGTTCAGTCCCAGTGTGCAATACAATGTACACAAAAAAGTTCAAAGTGGCCACGAACAAAATAAGCGCTTGCCTCACGATAAATTATGCTCAAAATGATGCCTGTACATTCCTGAACCTGTTCATTGCAAAGTTCAGAACATTTAGCAAAGGGTTAAGTAAATAGGGGCAACTTACTTGGTCGCATTGAATAAAACGACGTCGTCGGTATGGACGCCATTTTCGAACCTGCCCAGCAAGCGCTCCCGCGCGATTGACTTCTCTCAATCTTGGCCAGATGGCAGCACATGTCTGTGCAATACATTGCACAGGAGGACTTAGCGCGTACCGTAGCTGCAGCAGGGCTTCGACGCTGAGACCGAGTGTGCAATAAATTGTACACTGGGTCTCACGAGGATATGGAACTCGCTGGATCCCAGTCGTGCCGCGGGTGCTTCGCTCCCATATCCTAGCGGCTCTCCATGATGACGCTACTGCCGGTCACCTCGGTTTCCACAAAACCTACGACCGCGTGAAGCGACGTTTCTTTTGGCCTAGCCTCTCCTCATGCGTTGCTAAATACGTCGCTTCATGCCTCCTGTGCCAACGTCGCAAACGGCCGACTTCTCCACCCGCTGGCCTCCTTCAACCCCTTCCCTGTCCCGCCAGGCCGTTTGAAGTCGTCGGCATCGACTTATATGGTCCCCTGTCTCTCTCCGATCGAGGTAATCATTTGGTCATCACAGCTGTCGATCACCTTACGCGATACGCCCAGACAGCACCCGTACCCACTGGCTCGGCTCAAGAGGTTGGAAATTTCTTTTTGCGATCTGTTGTGTTGCGGCATGGTGCTCCCCGGGTGCTCCTAAGTGACCGCGGTAAGACCTTCTTATCGACAGTTGTTGCCGAAGTTCTTCACGCATTGTTCATACTTCATAAGACAACCTGAAGCTATCACCCCAAGACCAACGGTATAACTGAGCGTTTTCATCGCACCCTATCGGATATGATCTCCATGTACGTGACACCGGATCATCAAAATTGGGACACTATTCTTCCGTTCGTCACTTTCGCCTATAATACAGCAATACAGCGGACTACCGGTTACTCTCCGTTCTTCCTCGTGTACGGCCGTCCTCCCACCACCATTCTAGACAGTTCTTTCTTCTCTACGCCTGAATATCCCTCCACATCAGTACCTGCCTAGTTTGTATCCCGTGTGGCCAGATGCCGTCACATTGCTCGCCTCAACACTGAAGCCTGCCAGCAAGACCGGAAGAGTCGCTACGATTCTGCTCATCTGGTGGTCTCTTTCCGACCAGGTGACGAAGTACTCCTTTTTGCACACCTGGCCTTAGTGACAAATTTGTCCACCGCTACCTTGGTCCCTATCGGGTCATCAATCGAACTTCTGTGAACTACAGTGTCACACCTGTTGTTCCTCCAGCCGATCGACGCCACCGTGGTACTGAAATTGTTCACGTTTCCCGTTTGAAACCGTTTGTGCGCCGCGG
The DNA here is from genome assembly GCF_052857255.1 of Amblyomma americanum. Taxonomy (NCBI): domain Eukaryota; kingdom Metazoa; phylum Arthropoda; class Arachnida; order Ixodida; family Ixodidae; genus Amblyomma; species Amblyomma americanum. The sequence continues at coordinate 73,081,251 of NC_135500.1, read as the reverse complement.
AGCATCGGTTGTTTAGGAGCGGCCAGGATGGCCGCTTCCGACCCCCCGGGCAGATTGTGTGAGCCTTCCAGGGATCATCTTTCTCTTGTACATACCATCATCATCATCCCGCGGCTGCGCTTGTGGCACGCGCCTCGGGTCCGCCATTAAAAAAATGCCAGGCACAGCCATCTTGCCGTCTCGGCCTATCCTCCTTTCACAAACGTCTTGCCGTCGCGGCCTGGCCTTCCTTCACAATATGTTTATTAATGATACCATGCGGACAACGACAGTGGCGTGTTAATTGTCCGAAAATGCAGTTTAGAGTGCTGTGCTAGTGGTGTGCTTTTGGTGTATGCTTGACATCTGCATGGTGTTGTGTGCTGGGTCCCGAATCGCCACAGAAGATAGTCGGTTTGCTAGAAGGCTTGAAGATGACGATGATGTGAGCAGTTTTTCATGAAAAACTCTTCGGAGAGGGGGCCCTTGGCACATATAATAGGGAGTCTGAAATAAAAGTATCAACGAAAGAGGTTTGAAGAAGACGACAAGGATGGCGATAAGAATGACGTGGATTAACTGAAGAATAAAGATGAAGTATTCAGTGAGGTGGGAAGAAATGATTTGTGGAGAAGAAAAGAAGAGGACGTCGACAAGGATTACGTGGACTAACGCGAAGGCGATACATGCGTGAGGCAGAGCGATGCACTGGTGGGGGGGGGGGGTGGATAACAGAGAAGCGGAGGCTCCGGCGCGGGTGAGGGACGCTTCGGCTGGAAGAGAGCGACGCCGGCTACTGCTCAGGTGAGCTTGAGTTCTACGGCTTCACAACGTGGACAACCTGCCGTTCTTTAGCCCGTTCCGGTGAGTCAACGGAGGACGCTACCACCCGCTACGGCCAGGGGTGCCTCCAGCACTGTTGCCATCCATCCGGGTGGTGCCCCCAGCGCCAACATCACTCGCAACACCTCCACGGGTGCTTCGACCGGCAGCTTGTACGACGCAGCCAACGACGCCGCCAGCGACGCCAGCCTGAGCACGTCGAACGCCACCTCGATGCCGGCTACTGGACCCAAGCAACGCCGCATCCGCACCGATCCAACCGTAAGCACGAACGCCAACCGCTAACAGTAGAACGCTAGTAGAAGGTGCTAGAAACAGTCTTCCCGGGTCGTGTGTATGTATAGTCTTTGTGTTTTGTGTTAGCAAGTTTGTGCGCTAGTGTGTATCACGTAGGGTGTATTATATGTGCCTCTGTGTGGATACACTTGTTGCCTAGTCCATTCTTTCGGTCCGAGTGTTCTCCGGGGAGATCCGGGGCGAAAAACAGAGAAACGCAGTGTCCGGCAAGTCAAAGGCGCTTGGGTTGGAAGAGAGCGACGCCGGCTACAGGACCCAGGCACGCCGCATCCACACCGAACCAACAATGAACAGGAACGCCGACCGGTAACAATAAAACGGTTGTAGAAGGTATTAGAAGCAGTTTTTCTGGGTCGTGTGTATTGATCGTCTTTGTGTTTTGTGTTAGTTTTGTTAATTTTGTGTGCTAGTGTTTGTGTCGCGTAGGGTGTATTAAATGTGCGTCTTTGTGGTGTTAGATATGAGGGGGTTTAGGGGTAGCTGACTTTCAGCGCCGCAGGTCCCTTCTACGAATGACGTTGTCGGACTTGTTTGTGGAGGAAACTGTACAGGGGGTTTATTTATATTATTTACAAGATGTAGGAACCCATTGGTGGGTGATGGGGGAAGGTCGGAGAATCTGAGATCTGAGGATGATCGGGGATTCCTCCTTCAAGGCGCTCGTCGTCCGGTTTTAAAAGGGTCCGGTCACTAGGATTCCCCAGGTTCGAGGAGGTCTTCGCCAGGTTGGGCGTGGCGTAACTTCCGCTGTCGAACATACACACACACCACTCTACATAGGGACACACCCCCGTCACATGTCTCGCCGGAGAGAGAGGGTGCCGCTGGACCATCGCCCCCTCAAAGAGAACGTTGTCTTCGCGTCCGAACGAGAGTTCTCACGCTGTCAAGCCGGACACGTCTTCCGGGAACAATGTTGTTTACAAACGGCAGCAGAGTCCTCCGTCTCGGATCCAATAACCCAAGCGGGGACAGGCCGTGGGAACCAAGATCCCTATCGCCGTGCAGGGAACCCGGCTGCAGGTGTCCCGGGCCGACTACGCAGCTAACCCAGACGGGCTGTCGCCAGAATCCTTACAGCTCCTCCGCGGCCCGAAAAATCTCGAATGTCCAGCGTTGACGACCGCTGGGCAGGAAGAGATGAGATGGCGTCCGTGTTGGTCCCCTGGATTGCATTATCAGCGCCCACAAGGCAAAACCCAAAGCACCACCAACAAAGGAAAGCGCAGGTGGGACGTTCCAAACAGCAAAGCACTGCCCCACCCGCAAGCGCTCGCAATTCGCCAAAGAATCACCAGGCTTCTTCCACTGCCAACAAGGCACTTAAAAAAGTGTTTAAACTTGGGTTAATTTTGTGCCGACAGAGCGCGAAACAACCCCTTTTGAAACTGCCACAGCCGGATTAGTCGGATCAAAATTAGAAACAAACACTCACACAGGGGGAGATTCCTCTAAGTTCTCCCGCTTACATCTGTCTGCTCAAGCCATCAGCATTTCCGTGCAGATTCCCCTTCTTATAACGCACCGAGAAACTGTGCTTTTAGAGAGCCAGACTCCAACTGAGCAAGCGACCATTTCTGGGGGACATCTGTCGCAGCCACGTTAAAGGGCAATGGTCAGTCTCAAATATAAACTTTGCTCCGTACAGTTAACACAACTTCTGCGCTGCCAAAACTAAACACACGCACACTCTTTCGGAAGCACTGTACGCTTCCTCTCTACTGTTCAGTTTGCGGCTGATGTACGGAACTAGGTGTTCTTCATGGTCGCAGCCAACTTGGCTTAAGAGAGCACCCAACTCTCGATCGCTGGCATCACACTAGACTATAAACTCTTTCCTATAGTCAGGGGTCCTGAGCAAGGGTTGGGACACAAGTGCGTCCTTCAGGCTTTTGAATGCGTTTTCTTTTTGGTTATCCCAACTTACGTTAGTAGGTGCTCCCTTTCGCAAGGCGTCAGTTAAGGGACTAACCCGCTGTGAGTAGCTAGGAATATATCGCTGGTAATACCCAACTAATCCCAAAAAGGAGCGAATGTCCGTTTTCGTCCGTGGTTGCAGAAATGCGGCGATCGGGGCAATCTTTAACTCGGATGGGCTCCTAGTTCCCTGGCCTACAACGTGGCCCAAGTACATCACCTGAGCGCTACCCAATCTACACTTTTCTGCCTTCAATATCAGTCCCGCCAGTCGTAAACTAGAAAACACTTTCATTTGGTGTTCTAGATGCTCTTGCCAGGTTTCCGAAAAAATAGCGACATCGTCTAAATAAGGGAGTGCAAAGCACTGCATGTCCTTCAGTACGATGTCCATGAGTTTCGAGAAGCTGTAGGGGGAATTCTTCAACCCAAAACTAAGCATTAAGGGTCGAAAGGTGCCCGCTGGGGAGATGAAAGCGGCATACCAGCTCGCGCTTTCTGAGAGGGGAACTTGCCAATATGCCCTACGAGATCGAGGGTGGAAAAGAATTTCGCGCCGCTCACCCTTTCTATCCTTTCCGCTATGTTGGGAATCGGGTATAGCTGATCCCTGGTAATTGCATTCAGCTTTCTATAATCCAAGCAGGGACGAGGATCTTTCCCTGGGGCCTCAACAGGAATTAGCGGTGAGGTATAGTCACTTTCCGCTGGCGCTACATACCCTAACTCCAACATGCGCTGAATTTCCGCATCCATTATTTTTTTTTTTTGCCGCGGTCATACCATGTAAGGTTTCGACCGTACCGGCACATTAGATGTGAGCTTAATTTCTTGCGTCAGAAGGTGTGTCTTTCTTCCGGGCGACTGCTAAATATGTCACCGAATTCGCTCAACAACTGCTTTAGCGTGTCGACCTGGGTCCCGCTTAAGAAATCTGCATTCACGGAGAGAGCCAGAGTGTTCTCCGCGTTGTCACTAGCGTCCGCACATTCCTTCCAACCCTGACTCTCACTGTCCAGCTCTTCTGGTTCATTTAGAGTCAGATTGACGATCCCACTGCGTTCCACGAGCGGCTTCATCAGATTGCAGGGAAAGATTTTCACCTGCTTTCCCCTGCCTGGAACCCTTAGCGCGTAATTCGTCTCCGAAAGTTTTTCCAACACTTCCACTGGACAATCCCAGTGAACTTCCAGCTTGTTTTTTCTCGATGGCCGGAGGATCATCACGCGATCACCCGCGGTTATACCTCGAAGTTGCGCGTTTATGTCATAATAGACCTTGGCGGCCTCCTGGGTAGCTTTCATATTTCGGTTTACTAATTCCCTCGTGTTGTTAAGGCGGTCCAGTAGATGAAGCACGTACTCAACCACTGTCTGGTTCTCTCCTGTCCCTTCCCACATTTCTCTCAGCATTCAGACGGGAGAGTGGAGGGCTCTTCCATACACGAGTTCTGCTGGTGTAAACCCCGTAGCTTCGTAGGGGACTGTTCGTAAAGCGAAAAGTGTGGCCGGCAGACACTCCTCCCAGTCTGCTTTATGCTCATAACAAAGAGCGCGTAGCACCCGCTTCAGCACCGAATGCCATTTCTCTGCACTGTTGGACTGCGGATGATACACCGAGCTGTGTCACAGCTTTATTCCTCATCTTTCTAAGAACGTGGTCATCAAGGCGCTTCTAAAGATCGTCGCCTGATCGGCTTGGATTTCAGCCGGAAATCCTAATCTCGCGAACACTGACAAAAGGGCGTCAACGTTTTTTGTAGAGCTCAAGTCATTCAACAGAATTGCTTCGGGAAATTTTGTGGCGGGACTTAGCATAGTAAGCAAGTACTTAAAGCCTGATTTCGTTTTAGGCAAAGCGCCTACTGTGCCTATTTCAAGTCGGCGGAAAGGTTCCGAGATCAATGGAACAATTTTCAGTGGAGCCTTCCATGTCTCTCCAGGATTGCCCATGCGCTGGCACGCATCGCATGATTTTACGTAGCGTTCTGCATCTTTGAAACAACCCGGCCAATAATACTCCATTAATAACTGCTCCTTTGTTTTATTGACTCCCAGATGTCCTGCCCAGCCATTTCCATGGCAGAGACTCAGAATGTCCGCTCTGTATTTTTCGGGCACGACCAGCTGATCAAATGTTTTGCCTTTTCTGTCCTGGTAGTGTCGGTATAGTAGGCCTCCCTTCTCATGCATCGTTATGTTGCATCTCGCGATGCCCTCTTTAGCTGTAAGGTGCAGTGTTTTCAAAGTGGGGTCCTGCTTCTGTTCTTTTAGTAGTGTCTCCCTGCTCACCTGCAAAAGGCGATCATAACTACGCGATGTTGGAGATAAAACGGATCCTTCAGCGTTTTCTGCCTCCGCTACCGACTTAGTGGTTGGAGTCCCCGGTCGCTCATCTGCTCGGTCGGCTGTCTGGCTTTCATTCCTCGTTGGTTCCCTTCCCTCCTCATTTGTTTGCAATGATATGCTGGCTGGTGCGTCTCTGGCTACCTGAGGTTCAAGAATCTGACTGTTGAGATGCGAGCTGGCGAGTTTTCGACCTTGTCAAAGCTTGTATCACCCCGCATCCAAGCTTCTGGCCTCTCTCGCGTAGCAGTTGGTCTGATCAATTTGAAAAGAGGTAAGGATATTGAAGTGACACGGCCTTCGAAACTGCGGCCTCAGTGATTAGCTCTGCAAACGGTCCACAAATTTTCACTCTAGTTATGGGAAGGCATACACTGTGTGCTTCTGTTGCCTGTTTTATCCACGGGACTTCTCCCGTAAAATCGTCCGCGGAAACGTAAGACGGATGTACAGCGTCCATCGTCGCGGCGCTATCACGAAGCACTCTGCACGGTTTCCCATTAACGTGCAGCTCGTGCGGGTATGGCTTAAGGAGCTCTAGATTTTCGGCGTTTTTCTAGACGCTGGAGAACACCAATCGTTGCTTTGTACACTTGGCTGCACCATGCCCGACACCATTGCAGTTTTAGCAACGAAATGGCCTACTAGCCTTAAACTCTTTTTTCGCGGCTTTGTCTGCTCCTTGTCTCTTTGCCTGTTCTTCACGCTTTTCTGGCGCTACTTTCGTTGCCTCCGGTTGCTCCGAACTTCTAGCACTTCGCCTCTTTCTGCTAGGCCCTTTATCTCGAACCGCGTTTTGAGCGTGTGACACACCCTCTTCAGTGCTCAACCTTCTGCGCGAAACGTACTCCTCTGCCAGCTCAGCGGCCGTTTCAACTGTGTCGACTTTTTCCCTCCCTTGAACCCACAGTTTCACCACTTGGGGAATGCTTCGGTAAAATGGCTCAAGGCAAACACACTCGGTGATTTTGTCTCGGATTTCGTAAGCCTCGGCTCCTTTTAGCCACTCTAGCAGATTCGTCTTTAGGCCATACGCGAAATCCGGATAGCCCTCGCTATCGTTTTTCATTGTGCTCCTGAAGCGCTGTCGGAAAGCTTCGGCTGATAGCCGGTACCTTTTTTGCAGGCTAGCTTTGACTTTGTCGTAGTCAGCTGCGTATTGTGTTCTAAGTCTCGCTATGACCAGCTACTTCACATGGCAAGAGTGTTAGAAGCCGTTGCGGTCATGTACTGCGAGCAAAGTTCTCCCTTTCGCATGTTCTCTCAAAGTTTCCCAGGTACAATCCTATGTCCCTTCTACTTTCATAGGGCTGCATGAATCTGTGCATTCTATATGATTGTACATCGCTTGCTCTTTCAGGAGACCCGGCTCTCGTATTGGTCGCCTTTTTTCGATTTTCATTTTCAAGGTACAATTGGTTTAGATTTCTTTCTTCTTTTTCATCTTCTCACTTTTGCCGTTCCTCCTTTTTTTCCCATTCCGCTTCTCTTTTTTCTTTTTTCCTCCTGATCGGCTTTCTCTTTACGTGCCTTTTCTTTCCGTACCAAATTCCACGTATCTACCAGCATATCGTCCTCTACGTGTTTATGAATTGTCTTGCATATTTCAGGTTTTGTAATATTGCCCGGTACTTCTATTGACAGTTGCTCGCATAACAACAGCAAGTCCGACTTTGGCAATTCCATAAGGTCCATCACAACGCTTTCTCCGCTTTGGCAATGCTATCTTCAAAAATGTCGTGATGTTACTCTTTCTCAATTGAGATACACTTCCCAGTGATTCTAGATTATTCCCTCAAAATCTGAAGCCTGGCGAATCCTATAGCGAAATGCCGAAACGCTTACCGATTGAAAAAGTACGATGTCGCACGGTCCATCCCAGCGGCTGCCAACCAGTTAGAGATGAGGGGTCCTTCAGTGAGCGGACTCTTTCAGCGCCGCAGGTACCTTCTACGAATGACGTTGTCGAATTTGGTTGTGGAGGAAACTGTGCAGGGGGTTTATTTACTTTATTTACATTATTTACAAGATTTAGGAACCCATTGAAGGGTCACGGGGGAAGGTCGGAGGATCTGAGATCTGAGGAGCGAAGATTCCTCCTTCACGGCACTCGTCGTCCGGTTTTGAAAGGGTCTGGTCCCTAGGATTCCCCAGGTTCCAGGAGGTCTTCGCCAGGTTGGGCGTGGCGTAAGTTCCGCTGTCGTACATACACACACACACCACTTCACATAGGGACACACCCCCATCACATGTCTCGCCGGAGAGAGAGGGTGCCGCTGGACCATCGCCCCCTCAGAGAGAACGTTGTCTTCGCGTCCGAACGAGAGTTCTCAAGCTGTCAAGCCGGACGCGTCTTCCGGTAACAATGTTGTTTACAAACGGCAGAAGAGTCCTCCGTCAGGAATCCAATAACCCAAGCGGGGACAGGCCGTGGGAACCAAGATCCCTATCGCCGTGCAGGGAGCCTGGCGGCAGGTGTCCCGGACCGACTACACAGTTAACCCAGACGGGCTGTCGCCAGAATTTTTACAGTGGGTACACATGTCGCCTAGTCCATTCTTTCGATCCGAGTGTTCTCCGAGTAGATCCTTGACAGTGTGCGTGCGCACGCGGGCACGCTTAAGCAGATAAACAGAAATTGTAGTTTTAAACAAGGCACCAAATGTTTTTGAAGCTTGTTGAAATGAGAAAGTCCCACTGAGGCATTTTTTTTCATGTCATCCACACAAGAGACACTGAAAAGATTCCGATGAACGTATTCTAGTGCAGCAGATATGTAGATGTGGTCTTTGTTGATATTCGACATGAATTTTAAATCTGAGCGTGCATCCTAAAATTTAAAATTGCTTTTTTTTAATCGGTGCTTGCGGTAGCTTGCCACTCATTATGGCGACCCGCCTAATCACGCGTCCCCTACCCTAGTGGCATCAATGCGCAGAACGGCCATCATTCAAGATCGGCCCGTCTTCGCACTGGCGGCATCAGGGTAGTAGACGCGCGGTGAGGTGTGTTGCCCTATTTGGTCGCGAGCTACTGCCAGCAGAAATTTTTTAAAATATTTCAGAACTTTGGTGTTCCATGCAGAGCTTTAAGATTTACTCTCATGCCCCCAAAGACCATCTCTACAGATCTTTTGCACTAGACTATGCCCATTCAAGTCATTTCAGAGTTCCTTTCAGCATTCGTTCTTAATTTTTTGGTGGAAAATTTCACACAACTGTTCCTATTAGAACAGACAGTGGCAAAACGTATTGGTTGCAATAATATTAACAGTACATAAGTTCTTGACAAGCGCTGCAACCCGCTGCAATGGCTCAGTGGTTAGGCCTCACGGTTACTGGTCCGGAGTACTCGGTTATGAACCCGACCTCGGCGGCCGCGTTTCGATGGAGGCGAAACGCAAATTCATCCGTGCACAGTGCCGTGTCAGTGCGCGTTAAAGATCGCCAGGAGGACGAAATTATTCCGGAGCCCTCTACTGCGGCACCTCTTTCTTCCTTTCTTCTCCCAGTCCCTCCTTTATCTTTCCCCTTACAGCGCGGTTTCTGTCCACCAGGATTTGAGATAGGTACAGCGCCGTTTACTTTCCCCAAAACAACCAACAACAATAACCATGTGCTGCACAAATTACGGCGCACAAATGTGGAACAAAAAATTGGAGAACGCTTAAGCTTGGCCTTTAAGGGTGGAACGCGACAGCTCATTGCAGCATTGCCAGGGAGTCCACGGAACGCTATCGCCCGTTCGGCGCGACGCCTTGCCCGTTAGACAAATCGCTGTGCTACGTACGGTGAAACGGACGCGCGGAGCTGCAAACCATGTAGAAGCGCTGCCAGGCGCCTTGCGAAAACGTGCGGGACTCAAGTTGCAGTCGTAGTTCGTCGGAAAATCGTTCTCGACACACAGATGCCTCGAACGCTAGCATGGCTTCTGCGCCGAACCAACAGGCAGCAAGCCGCAAGCTTCGTGTTGAACGTGCTTTGGATGTGCGCTGTTTTGTTCGCCACCCACTGCGTGATTCCTGCGTACCCGACGGTCCCACTGCGCTCGAACGAGATGAGCAGGAGGCGGTTCCGTCGCTCAACACCTGTTGGGGTAGTGGCGTACATTGCCAGGAGGAGAAGGAGGGATTTTTCGTTCACGCCGAGGAGGAGGGATATTTTACTCACGCGGAGGAGGAGGTATTTTTCGATGACGTGGAGGAGGAGGAGGTGTTTTTCGCTCACGCGGAGGACGGATTTTTTGTTCACGCTGAGGATGAGCGATGTTTTCTCTGACGCGGAGGAGGCGGTATTTTTTGCTGACGTAGAAGTGGAGGAAGTTTTCGCTCACGACCGATGCCGACGACACCGGCTTTTCTGTGACACGAGCTCCTTAAAGCGGCCCCGAAACATATTTTTAGTGCATTGTTTTGCCTGTTGGTTGCATAGAATGAGTGTTAGTGATCCTATTAGCATCGGTCGTACCGCGTATACTGTGGTTTTTAATATTTTAATTAGCTCGCAAAAACAAATTCGTGGCTCTGACGGTGTCACCATACCGTCGCGGTTTTTAGCAGCGAAAATGACATCACTTTGCGCGAGTTTGATTATTGGACAAAGAGTAAATATACTGCGAATTGGCTTAATAACTAGAGATACGCTTTATCAAGATTCTGTGTTTTATATTACATTAACAAAACCAGCTTGTTTGCCCTAGCTAAACGCACTGTGAACCAAGTAAAAGAAAAACACGCCACCAGAGGCACTGGCTGCTTTTTGCATCGAAGGACTTTGCGCCTCTCGGTAAACATCCTACGACCTAGCACTAAACACTTATGACTACTCTCTATGTATCTGAGCGCGGCTTTTCGGAATCAATCCGATCGAGCCATTGCACTCGATAAGCGTTCGTTTCCGTCCCAAGGAAGGATGCGTTCGGTTCGCATCGTCAGTTTGTGGAGAATCACCGGGCGGTGGCGCCAGATGGCGCCACGTTCCCGTCAACAGCGCGCGCTCCTTGCTCGCCGTGGCCGACCAGCACGCTAGAAACTTCTATAGAGCGACGGGCGATGGTTGGCGGTAAGCAGTAGCGGTACGCGCTATGCTATATGTGTCTGATATCTTGCGCAGGCTGTCACACCGTCACAGTATCTCGCACTCGAGTTCGGATCCGTAAGTAAGGGAACGTCACTGATCAGTGTTTCCTTCTGCGCCGCCGACGTGACGGTGAAGCATAGCTGGGTCCGCTGGGCGTTCACATGGTTGTTGTAACCATGCAAACGGCTCTGCCAGCCTTGGCATGAACGAGTTACACAGAACAGACAACCATGGAGTGTAAACTTCCGCCAGGTGCTAAGATAGGCTGTTTTGATTGGTGGTCCTCAGTTTCGTCATTGGGAGAGCGAAATGGGAATGGGAAGCTGCGCGAAAATCGAGTTGAGGGCAGCATTTTGTTTGCTTGTATTTTGAAAATTCTTCATTGAATAACTCCCGTTCCTATGCATCAATTCTCGTAATTCTGTTTGAGTCAGCATCTGTGTGACATAAAGAATCCATCTGAAGTGAACCGGCATGCGTTCAAGCGGTGTTTCGCAGCCCCTTTAACACTTCAGCGTTAAAACCTGACAAGACTAGCAGCGGATATGTTATCAAAGCTTCTACATGAGTTGTGCAAATAGAAAACCCACTTTTGCGCATGTATTAGATCTTGGTATGCATCTAGTGCTTTGCTCTATAAGTACTGCATGGGCCAGTATATTTAATATACTTGACATGACTAGAAAATCTTTACCAGGCACAAAATGCATGAGTATCAATATGACGACGTGTGATGAAGTTCTGTTCGATGGAAAGCTCTAGCAGTTCCGACAAGAATGGATCACAACTTATTGCATCTTGAATATTGGAAGTTGCATAGCTCAGAATCGATGTAACGTGACATAATTCTCACACTTATGCGTCATCATCAGCCTGACTATGCCTACTGCAGGGCAAATGCCTCTCCCATGTCTCTCCCATTAACCCTGTAATTTGCCGGCTGCGCCCACCATGTGCCACCAAATTTCTTAATCTCACCCGTCCACCGAACTTTCTGCCGGCAACGTGCTACGCTTGCCTTCTCTTGGAATTCAGTACATTACTCTTAAAACCATATATTATCTTGCCGTTGCATTACATGCCCAGTTGAAGCCCATTTCATTCTCTTGATTTCAAATAAGATGTCATGAACCCGTGTTGCATCCTTCACCCACTCTGCCTGCTTCTGGTCTTATAACGTTACACCTATCAGTTTTCTTGGCATGGCTCGATGAGTTGTCCTTAACTTGAGCTGAACCCGTTTAGTTGGCCTCCACGTTTCTGCCCCTAGGTGAGTACCGGCAAGATACAGCTGTTCTATGTTTTCTCATGAGGGATATTGATTAACAGCCATTCATGGTCTGAGAGAGCCTGCCGAATGCGCTCCAGCCCGTTGTTATTCTAGTTATTTCGCTCTCATGATCCGGATAAGCGGTCGTTGCCTGGCCTAAGGAATGTATTCCTTTACCCCTTCTAGAACCTCGCAGCCAACTGTGAACTGCTGTTCTTTTGCTACACTGTTGAACTTTACTTTGGATTTCTGCGCGTTAATTTTAAGACCCACCTTTCTGCTTCGTCTGTGTAACTCACTGATCATGTTTTGCAGTTCATCTCCTGAGTGACCCAACAAAAAGATGTCATCAGCAAATCGCAGGTTATTTAGGTATACTCCAATAACTGTTATTCCCAACTGTTCCTGATTCACGCCTCGGAATACCTCCTTTAACCAGGCTGTGAATAGAATTGGCAAGATTATATCTCTCTGCTGAAGCCTTTCATTATTGGAACTTTATTGCTGACTTTATGAAGCACTATGGTAGTTGTGAGTTTTTCGCAACTGTATTTTCACATAGGCCTCTTCTACACCCTGGTTACCCAATGCAATGTTGTAGTACGGTTTCATTGTATTCATTGTGCACATTCACCTAACGATCACAGACACCGCAGTTTCCGCTCTCAGCTTGCGCAGAATACCAATTGTGGATATGAAGTAGCTTTTTCGGCCATTTCAAATCGATACTGATAGTTGCTTTCTGCATCGTCATTATCATCAGTCTGACTACACCCACTACAGGGCAAAGGCCTCTACCATTTTCACTTAATAACCCGGTCCTTTGCCAGCGGCCCTGAATCTATGCCTGCAAAATTCCTAATCTCATCCGCCAACCTAACCTTCTGCCGCCGCCTGCTACGTTTTCCTTCCCTTGGAATCCACTCCGTTACCCTTAAAGACCAGCGGTGCTCTCTCCTTCGCGATACATGTCCCACCTAGGCCCATTTATTCGTCTTGGTTTCGACTAGGAACTCATTAATAGGCATTTGTTTTTCTCACCAACTCTGCCGGCTTCCGGTCTCTTTACGTTACGCTTATCATTTTTCTTTCCATGTCTCGCTGTGTTGTTCTTAACTTAAAAAAATTGTTTGTTCATAGACGGTTGCGGCCAAGTACTAAACACCAGGGTGGCCAAATCCTGTTCTGGTGAGGGAATGCGTTATCGGTTCTGCATGGCCACCGAGATCAGGCAGCACCCCAGGCCTGCTTATGCGATTTCATCGCCACGTGAACGTTTTCTTTTTTCAAACCCGGTGGAGAATTTCGCGGCACCGGTATTCCAATCCCGGTCATCTTGCAGGCCAGGCGGACGCTCTACTTCCACGCCATCGCAAACAGTATTAATTTCAAGCAGCTGGCGAAATGAACAATTTGGAGCCTGATATTGGTACACCAAGTCACAGGCTGTGTCACAAAGCTGCTGCCCCTCCTCCCCCTCCTCCTTCTACTGCTCCCTAACCGTCTGCTTCTCCATCTCCTCCGTGTTTGGGTCGGGTGTGGATGTTGATGCGGTCTATGTGAGGTAATTTCTCAAGACACCAATGCTCAGAGAAAGGTTTCAGCAAACCATGTTTTGTATTGGGGCAAAATGCACTGTTACTCGGTACTGAGACACAAGGCGAAAAACAGCACTAGCAAGCGCGGAAGAAAATACAAGCCAGATAACTTGAGGTTGCATATGCTACTCACAGTTTAAGCATTCACATCCCTTCAAAACTAAAAAGAAAACACAATCAGTTCAACATGCACACAAGTTGTAAGCTGTACATATCAAATAGATACAAATTTTTTTACCAGCTGGTGAGCACGCCTCTGCCTGCTGTAGGCCGCTCGTTCCTGGAAGGTTCCCCACGGACACGCGCGGCTTGTTCTGCAAGAGGTACAGAGCCGCACGTTCATGCACTAGTGTCTCAAGTTTAGTTCTGTGGGTGCATTGCTGACAGTACACATCCATTACCCCTCATTATCTGAAAACAAGAAACTGGAACTATATGCAACGTCACCGCGGCTTATCACATGCCTATCTTGAAGTGGTGGACATTGGGGCCGCGACGCCTTTTACACTGGCCGGCGGCGTCACTTTGACAACGCGACCTGGCATCCCGAGCAGCCAGCCGCCTCCAGTGCCCATGCCATAGGATGCAAAGAGGCATGTTCAAGGGACATTCGACCGACCGATGTTGACACGCTCACCTTCCTGTGGTCAAAAACTGTGCTTCCTCCTGCTTACAGTGCTCGACAACACGTGCCAAGTGTGACGCCAAGGGAGCATGGTCTACACAGCCGGGCGCACGGCGCTCAGCAAGTCGGCCAGTTCTTGCCGTAACTCGCGCCTGAGAGTCGCCGTGTTTCCCCCAGAAATAGGTGAAGCAGCTTGAGCCGGCGCTGGGTGCTGCTCCATGAACTCGACCATTAGCAAATATTGCGCCCGTGACATACGCATGGATGCATTCGCAGACGCCATTTTGAATGATAACGGTCAATCATGTCAATTCCATGAGCGATTTGTTTTATATCGGCCACGGAATTAAATAGAGAATAACGGCGAATATACAACTTGCGTCCACACAGCAGAGGATAGACGTGCACTATATATAACTTGGGTGCACGCAGCACAGCATAGACGTGCGCTGTATTGCATCAACATATAGCAAGGTTACGAAGCAGCAAGGACGAGGAAGATGGTTGTAAGTATGCGCCTAATCGTTTTCTCGTTCTTGTTGTTTCATAACTTACGCACCTACATAAAATTAACCGATTATCATGCGCCCATGCAACTGTATTATGCCCCGCATTTCACGCTTCACGGCCGTCTTGTATTTATAAAACTAAAAACAGAACCACACGTCCTAAACGTCACCGTAAGAGAATCTTTGGGAGATTTTTGTCATTGATAGTAAGCACAGACTAAGAACAGACTTATCACAATAAGTTGTCTTCGTCGATTTTCGAGCCCGGCGCTCTTAGTTAGTTCTTTTGTGTCTACTCATAACTTTCACTGTCTTCAATCAAATACTTTTGCACACTTATGACATCCAAGAAGTAATTTGATTTTATACCACATGCAAGAAACCAGAAATTAGCCATGGAATCAGCTGTTTTCTTGCAGGCCGCCATGTCAAGCTATACAACCACCACCGCGCCCTTATTGGCAACAGAAGTTACCCTACAGCAAATTTCATTGGAAATCTGAAAACGCTTCTCATTTGACTTAGTGTTGTTGAGTTTTAAATACAGTTTCTTAGCAAAACAAAACATTCCTAATTTTAGATATTTTTCACTACATCTTTACAACAAAATATTAACCTACGGTCTCTTGCCTAGCAAATAAACGCTTCCGGGGCGAAGCCCTGCTAATGGTCACCGCAACCTTGCTGCTGATTAGTTGTTCCCGCCGTCGGCGTCTCGCGGTGTCGTCATCTTGACGTCACGCTCTCAAAATTGAGAGCGAGTTACAGTGCGTTGCGTAATTCGGCACCTGGACACCGCGATCAGGTCTACATGTATAATTGCATCGACGCGTGGAGGTTTTTTCCAAACGCCATGGAGAATTGCGCAGCCCCGGGATTCGAACCCCGCTTCTGTTGCACACGAGGTGGTTGCTCTACATCTGCGCCATCACTGCAACGTTCATAACGCCATCGCTGCATTGCATGCGGTAAAGCTCTAAAAAATAGAGAGACCATGTCGAACAAAAGTTTGAGCGTAGCGATTGAGACCTGGCCCGCGGTTTTTGTCCCTGTCTTTTTCGCGCAGTTTAATCATGAACGAGGAGCACCAACTAGCCCGCCAGAAAACCCTTCTTGAATGGTTTCGCTTTCCCTCGTTTTTTTTTTCTTTTTAGCGCTAGTAGCCATGTTTCGGCCAGTCACTCCATATTCCAAAAAAGAAACCGCAATTCTGAGAACTACGTATTATTCCAAACTCCTGAAACTAACCCGAAGTCCTCCGTAAAACCAACAAGCTCGTCGAGGCTTGGCTTTTCAGCGCAGATAAATGCGAAGCCTTCTGCTTAAGCTAATGCTTCAATTCTTGTCTCATAATTTTAAAACTACTGACGGCTGTAATGTTAACAACTCTTAAGCTTAGTGGCTCCAATTATAGTGCGAACAGCAGCGGTAGCCGTGGGCAACCTTGTTTCACAATGGAAAGAGTTCGGACAGGTTGTCAGATAGAGCCATTCACAATCAAGCGCGTGGAACAGTTTTAGCAACAAAAAGTGTATCCCAGCAGAAAGAATTACGTGAACCTATATTGACGGGTTCTAAAAGAGAAAATTCAATCCATGGCTCACTCAATCGGACGCCTATGTGAGGTCAGTTTGTAGCAGTGCTATTTGTTCATGAATGATACTGTAGTACTGCAACACTGTAAGAGCAACGTGTAGATTAGACTGCATTCGCCGTCTCCTGAGCCGCATGTTTGATGAGGTAACATCAAAGTTAACATTGCAAGCTGTAGCCGAATTCAGTGTATTTTATCGAAGATCTTCTAATCAACATTAGAAAGCGTAATAGGTCTGGAGCCATTTACAAATCGTAGTCTTTCCTTATAATTAGTTTTGACAGTTTTTCTACTACGATAATGTCTATTGCTAAATCATGGTGTCTAAGTCTAAAAATGTACATCAATACCACTATCAAATATTTGAGTAGGACAGGTAATAAAACGCATTATATTGTGCAAAACTCCCCTGGTAGGCCGCAAATCCCGAGGTTCTGTAAAGAGCAATCAATCAATTCCATGATCCAATTCAACCAAGGTTAAACGACCACTAGCAGGCACGTCCTAAGCAAGCGGCGCTATCACAGAAACCCAGCGCGCTTAGTAAACATCACCAGCACAGCTTGAAGTAGCAGCAAAAAAATTGCTGTGGTTTAGCTCTGGTTAAGCCAGGAGTGACGCGATAGTTAACGCTGGCCGAGTGGAACTCGCAGAGTAGAATTGAAAAATCAGTCTTTTGCCCTTCCGTTTCACTGGGCGTTCCTTCTTCATCTTCGTCCCTGGACGTGGATTCACTCGCTCTCCTTCCGCTCTCCCCCCCCCCCACCTCGCCGCCGGCAGCTGCTCAGCACCACGTGGCCAGCCATGGCATCGCCACGGAGCTCAAGGGCGGCCACGCATCTCAAGGGGTGCCACGCTGAAGGCTCGAAATGCTAGCGTAATGTGGCTATCGCTATAAAAGAGAGGTGTAGTGCTTTGCAAACTCGGTAACCATTCATCTGTACTTGTGAACAGGGTGCACACAACAGCAGTGCTCAGATAATCCATGTGGCGCCGCTCATGAACCAACACGTAGTCTGTCTTGGTGGCTTCTCAGAGTGCAGCGCATGATTGTTGCGGAATCTTCCGAGTGCAGCGCATGATTTTTGCGGAATCTTCCACGAGCCGCTAAAAAGCGTTCTGCATTGATCTTTTGAAGCTGATGCTGTACAGCTGCGATTTCCTGTGTTTTCATGCCTGGGGCCTCGCATTCAAGTTCCTGTGTCACAGACCAGCGGGACGTGGCCCATTGGGAGAGAGCAGAGGAGAGGGCTCATGTAGAGCAGTAACTTGGTCGCAGCACGGCTGCTTGTGGGGGATCCATCAAGGTCTTTCTCAGAGCTCGGCCATCGGCAAACCAAACTAACATTGAGTTCCGAGGAAGCGTGGCGTTTTCAAGGACAGTGGCGCATATGCGCTGGTTGCCGAAACTCGAGCGTGCAGGCCCGGCCGACTCGGCGACGGCTGTCACAGAAGGCATAAGTCTTGTGCGTTTTATTCTGCCCTTCCGAAGGCGCGGCTGTCTGGTGCGCTCCGGGGGTGCTTTGCCGGTTACGGCGTCCCCTCTTCCCCGTCGTCCCCACGTGGAAAAACAAAGATTAAGCGTCCCGATGACGGGAGGGAAACTGTGCGCTGGCCGCCGGCCCCGTGCGGGTTGCGGCGAGCTGAGAACACAGTGGAGGGAAGACAAAATGTATGGTGGGGCAGCCAGAAAAAGAATGTAAACCAATATGCCCCTGCCTGTGCCACTAAGTATAACAGGCTTAATGTGGAGGGAAGACAGGCAACGAAAGAGGTTGGGTGGTGTGTCCGCGGCGTTGAGGGCCGAATAACCGCGCCGAGGCACGCGTTCCATCGCACCAGGCCCGCCGCCTTCGAGCCATCGCCGCATCGACAACCACCCGAACCGGAGTCGTCATCTTGGACCCCGTATGTGAACTGTCCGCCGGACTTCTCCTTTTCTTTTCTATGTATTGTTGTATTTTCGACATCTAATGCATTGTATGACTCTGTTGTTCGTGTCCTAACTGGACGGATTAACTTTTGTATTGCTTGTCTCCTGCTTGTCGCGTTCCGTGTTTTGTATTGTTCTTCCTGTCACTCCCCGTGTTCGTTTTTACCTTTTTGTGTTGTTCCCTGCCGCCAAGTAAAGTGTTTGTTTGAGAAACCTCAACCCATTGAGTTCCTTCTCGATCCCCGATGCACCGACACACGTGCACCACGCACGGGCTGACCAATCTTTACAAATAAATTTTGTCCAACTCCTGCCTTCAGGCCACAGGGAAGCGTAAAGCGGCCCCTGTGCCTCGACGGCTTGCGCTAGGCAGCCGGTCGACGAGCGGTAGTAGTGAAAATAACTGGCGTCCGCGACAGGACTGGTCAGCCGCGTGTCGGTGCTGAGGCTCCAAAGGGACTCAACGAGAGAGTCAAAAGAGGTTCGTGCTAGTGGTTTGATTTCCACTGTTTGCTGAGCACGATGGCGGAGGCCGAGTTTGACAAACTGGCAGAGCAGGGAAGAAGCTTCGGCTTGTAAGGTAAAGAACTGTTTTCATGGATTGAACAGGAGCGGGCTAAGCGCCGAGAAGAGAGAACTGCAGAACGCACTTGGCGCAAGGAAGAATCCGAACGCGAAAGTCGTATGAGGGATGAGGAGTTAGAGAGGCAAAGAGAAGAATCCAAAATAAGAATGGCTTTGCTTGAAAGGTAAAAGGAGGGGTTGCTGTTGAGGCGGGAACGCGCAGGTACCTCTGAAACAGACACCAGGTCCGGGTCTGATGAAAGGGGAGTGGTCTAAGGAAACAAAGTGAACCCGCACAAAGTTATGCCTGTTTTCAATGAACAGCGCGATGACCTCGATGCTTATTTGAGGCGTTTTGAGTGCGTGGCACAGAGCCAAGGCTGCCCACGGGACCAATGGTCCACTTTTTTGAGTCTGTGTTTGAGTGGCGAGGCGCTGAGCGTTTTTAGTCGAATGTCTGCGCCTGATTGTACGAGCTACGACAAGTTAAAGCAAGCTCTAATGCTGCGATTTCGGTTGACGGAGGAAGGATTCAGAGAGAAGTTTAAGGGGGCATCGCCCATGAATGGGGAAACGTGCTCCCAGTTTGTGACTCGACTCAGGAACTTCCTCTAACGGTGGGTAGAGCTTTCCAGCACCAAAAAGGAGTATAAGGCTTTGTTTGAGCTGATGGTTAAGGACCATTTCCTTTCAAGCTGCGCGGCGCCGCTGGAACTGTTTCTTAAAAAGAAGAACCCTACTCTTGAGGAAATGGTGGAAAGAGCGGAGCAGTACGTGGACGCTCACGCATGGGCGAATTTTTCAAAACGGCCAGCTGCAAGGAGGGAGTCGTCAGCTACCGCAAGCCCTCAACAAATTGGTGAAAGGAAAGACGGGAGCAAGCCGGCTGCGAAGCCGAAGGATCAGGAAGTGCAGAAATGCTTCCACTGTTCACGCCCCGGCCACCGGGCAGAAAACTGCCGCGTTGGCAGGGCGGGAGACAACAGCCAACCTCCAAAATGTTTTAAGTGCGGCCGAACAGGTCATACTAGCTGGAAATGGTGGCAGGAGGCTTCGACGAAGCCAAAAGACGCCGCTGAGGAATCCGCATCGTTATGTATCGAGGACGGATATATTGTTACGGTGTGGGATGCCACGGGGTGGCCACGGGCCCGCCCAGAGAAATATAGCAGCAGTACGGAGGAGAGCCGGCGAAGCACGACCGGCGGCGGCCAAGCTTTCTCGTTCTATCTCCCTCGTGCTAGAGCCGCGCGCTCGCCGCTCGCGCTCGCTCTCCGCCTCTTCTTTTATTCCCGTATCACCTTTCCACCGGGGGGGGGGGGCGGAAAAGTCAGGCCGTGCTTTGATGCAGGGTTTCCTGGGGCGATGCAATGTGGGCTGGCAGATAGGAAACGGTCACACTCTTCGTTGAATTCGAAGTGTGTGAGCTGGGCGAAGGTGTCTGCAGTCGCCGAAGAAGGTCCCACACCGGTTAGGCTAACTTCAGGGAGTTTTATGCATATTGAGCGGCGATCCGTTTATGGGACTGCATTGCGTGGGGAAGGCATGGAGCCAGCAGGCGACGGGGGCACTGATGAGGACCCGGTAGCTAAGTCGGAGTCACCGCAGGCGCCGTAGACATATCGCTTCATGTTTGAAACATGCTCTGGGAAAATGTGGTGCACACCGCATGGTCGATGCTCTGGCAGGTCTTCGAGGCGGTATGTCACGGGGCCGAGTCGGGCAACGACACGGTAAGGGCCGCGGTATCGGGGCAAGAGCTTTGCGGCACGGCCAGTCGCACGGATGGTGCGGCGAACGAGAACCAAGTCACCGGGCCGGAAGGGGGGATGTGGTGGTGCTGCCGCATTGGCCGCTTGCACACGCGCGTGAGCCGTGAGGAGGTTGCGCTGGGCGTCGAGGCGGGCGGAATGAAGTCGTTGAGCAGATTCAGTTGGTGACGCAGTAGGAAGGGAAAGGCCCAACTGCGCGTCGAGAGGGATGGAGGGCGTTCTGCCATAGACGACTGAGAACGGCGTCACATGCGTTGTTTCTTGCGCTGCAGCGTTGACTGCAAAAGCTGCAGCAGAAACAAAACGATCCCAGTTTGTGTGAGACGGAGCGACGTAGGATGCGAGTAAATCCGTGAGGGTACGGTTAACACGCTCCACGAGGCCATTGCACTGCGGATGACTGACGGATGTAGTGGAATGCGCAATGCCAAAGGAGCGGAGGGCTCGCTCGAATTCATGGGACATAAAGCAGCTCCCACGGTCCGTGATGAGGCGCCGGGGAACACCGTGCCGAAGAACGAGATGCTGTTCCACAAACGCGACGGCATGAGCGGACGACGTGTCTGGAACGGGCAGTGCTTCGACCCACTTGGAGAAGTAGTCGATCGCAACCAGAACATACCGGTTGCCGGCACGCGTCTTCGGAAACGGGCCCAAATGATCCAGTCCAACCAGCTCGAAAGGTGAACTTGGTGGCGAAAAAGCCTGCGGGGGTGGCTTGGTTACACCTGTGGACGGTTTTCTGTACTTGCATGTCTGGCAGGACGCCACGTGTTCCTTGACATCTCTGGACATATTAGGCCCCCAAAACCGCTCCGACACTCGTGCGTAGGTCTTGCCGCGACCAAGGTGACCAGCCGTGGGAGCGTCGTGTAAGCCGCGCAAGATTTGCGACCGCAGTGTTGCCGGCACAACTGGCAACCAGACGGGTGGTCGACCACGGAGCCGCTTCACATGACACAAGAGGTCGTCCTTCATTCGATAGACCCGGCGTAGTTGGCGGAGGCCTGCGCCGGCGGCGGTGCCAAGGGAGTGGATTATGGCAGCAATGGCGGGATCTTGCGTTTGTGCAGTCCTCAGGTCCATCAAAGCCGTCACGGAACAAGGGTGGCGAGAAAGGAAATCGGCATCTTGATGGGCAGAGCCGCGCCGATGCACTATTGTGAAATTGTACTCTTGAAGTTGCAGGGACCAGCGTGCAATCTTGGCATTCAAATGTTTGGCGGACTGCAGCCAAGTGAGAGCGCTATTGTCCGTGACTATGGTGAAGTGACGGCCGTACAGGTAGGGACGGAACTTCTCGACGGCCCAGACAACGGCGAGGCACTCGAGTTCTGAAGAGTGGCGGCGGCGCTCAACGTCGGAAAGCTGGCGGCTGGCATAAGCTAGGACTTTGTGGTCACCAGACTCGTCTTCTTGCAGGAGGACAGCGCCGAGCCCATCTTGGCTGGCATCCGTGTGGAGGACGATGGGGGCCGATTCGTCGTAATGGGCCAATGTAGGAGGCTCGAGGAGGGCGTGCTTGACGTCAAGAAACGCGAGCTGTTGGGCCTGCGTCCAACTCCACGGTGCATTCTTCTTCAGCAGGGCGGTCAATGGAGCGCTGCGCTTGGCAAAGTCCGGAATGAAACGACGGAAATACGAAGCAAATCCAAGGAAACTTTTGAGCTCCTTGGCGGTGGTGGGAGCTTCGTAAGCTGTAAGCGCTTTTAGCTTTTCAGGGTCGGGACGGATGCCATGCCGGCTCACAACGTGACCCAAGTACGTCACCTCCGCGAAACCGAAGAAACATTTTTTTGGTTTTAAGCGAAGCCCAGCAGAGGTAAGGGCTTCGAGGACGAGTTTGAGGCGTCTCTGGTGTTCTTCAAATGTAGCCGCGTAGACAATTACGTCATCCAGGTAGACCAACGCCATAGTCCACTTCAAATGGCCTAAGACTCGGTCCATGAGACGCTGGAAGGTGGCTGGAGCGTTCGAGAGACCGAAGGGCATACGGTTGAACTGGTAAAGGCCGTCGGGAGTCACGAAAGCCGTCTTTTCCGCATCATCGGGGTGAACAGGCACCTGCCAGTAGCCCGAGAGCAGATCTAGCGTGGAAAAATAACGGGCCTCCTTCAGGCGGTCAAGCGCATCGTCGAGGCGAGGCAGCGGGTACACGTCGCAATTAGTAATAGCATTTAGCTTCCGATAGTCAACGCAGAAGCGGAGTGTTCCATCCTTCTTGCGCACAAGGACGACAGGGGAGGACCAAGGGCTACAAGAAGGGGCAATGATTCCCTGGTCAAGCATGTCGCACACGTGCTGCTGGATGACTCTCCGTTCGGCTGGCGCTACACGGCGAGGTTGGTGATGAACGGGCCCGCGGTTTTCGGTGTTGATCCGGTGTTGAGCCCAGGAAGTGCACCCGAGTTCACCGGAGCTGAGAGCAAGGCAACTGCGATGCTCGAGCAGCAAGGCCTTTAGAGAGGCGAGCTCCGCGCAGGTCAGGCTGGGTCCAAAGTTAAATTCTTCCCATAATAGGATCGGCGGCGGTGAAGGGTGGCGAGGCGGGGCTTCAGGTTGCAGAGACGCCACTGGTGACCCGGGGTCCAAAACTGAGGCTGTACCCAATTGCGTGCCGGGAGTCAGCGCGAGAGGTACGCTGCTGATGTTGAGTATAAATACGTGGGCCTCTCCTTTGAGCACAGGCAGAAGGCTTCGAGGGGAGGTCATCTGACGGGCTGGAGCTGAACACCGGATGGGTTCGAACAGCACGTCTGCTGTGACCGGACTGTCAAGCTTGGCATACACCCACGTTGCCGCACCCGGTGGCAGGGTCACGGCGGACGCCACAGTCACGGTAGTGACGTCGAACGGCTTGACTCGACACGGCCACTTCGTCGCGAGGTCACGCAGAGATGCTGAGGCACGCTTGGTCGCCGACACCAGGGACTGCCACAGGGCGACACCGAGGCTGGAAACCCGGCTAAGCCAGCCCGGCCCACAGAGAGTTCGGCTCGCCCGTGGTTTGGTTCTAGTAAAATTAAGGACGACTCCGGCTTGCTGGCACCACCCGCACCCGAGGACCACTGTCCAAATAGGGCTGTCTGCGACAACAAACTCGGTGGAGATGGTATTTCCGAGTGCCGTCAGGTTGACGACGACACGTCCGACTTGCTCCACAGGGGTGCCGTTAAAAGCTAAGAGCCAGGTTTTGGCGGCTGGCAGAAGCAGGTGGGGCGCGTTAGCAACAAACGATTTGTGCAGTACATTGACAGCCGCTCCAGTGTCAACCAAGGCCTTTACGTGCCGGTCAAGCAGGGCGACGTCGACGAGCACGTAAGGAGCATCAGTGGTAATTTGAGCCGACGAAAGGAGGGGACGCGGAGAACGAAGGAGTGTGGGGACGGACTTTGTGTGGGGACGGAGTGTGGGGACAGAACGGTGCCCCTGGAGTTCCGCCAAATCGTTTCCCGACGTTGGAGGGCCGGCACAGTCCCTCGCGTAGTGTCCCCGCAGGCCGCAGCGGAAGCAGGTCATGCGGACGTCGTTACGCAGGCATCGGATAGAGGCCGCAGTTGGGGCTGCGGACCGAGGAGCCTGCACCCGGACGCTGCGCTCGGCAGACGGTGGCGACCCCCGCGTGGCCAGCAAAGTCAATTCCGCCTCGATGGCGAGCGCCATGGCGGCGCGGACGGAATCAGGACGGCCAGAGCGGACCAAGCGCTGCACCTCGGGGAGTCGGATGGCGTCGACAAACGCCTCGGTGCCGACCAGGGCCACGGCGTTCTGAGGCGCTCCCGGCAGCGACTGCAGAGCCAGGCGCTCAATGGCGGCGGCGAGGTCCTGGTACGTCTCCCCGGGCTCTTGACGGCGGGCTCGCAGGCGGTGGTACTGCACACGGGGTTGACCTGAGGCACCATAGTGGTCGGCGAGGAGGCCCGCCAGAACAGTGTAAGAGCCCAGCTGGTCGGGCGGCACGTTCTGCAGCAGCTCGGTGGCGCGGCCCCTCAGTTTTGCAACGAGCATCCATGCCTTCATTTGCTCGTCCCAGCCTCTCGCCGCCGCAATACCGTCCAGCTGGATGCGGTAAGCATCCCACGAGATGGTGCCGTCAAATGTGGGCAATTCCACAACGTCCAACGAACACTGCGGCGAGGACGCACCCGGGCCGAGCACGCCATTGGCGGCCACGACCGCAGGCCCAGCGACGGCAGAGCCGTAAACAGCGGCGGCGGGGACGCCCAAAGGCACCTGACCTGTGCTCGGCTCGGCTGGCACCAGGCGACGGAGTTCGCGCCGGAGAGCTTCCATCTCCCCAGCCTGGGCAGTCAGACGGGCCTCCCATGCGTCCATCCGTTGGGTGACTGTATCCAGGAGGCGCTCAACACCGGCGTCCGGCTGCTGCGAAGAGCCGAGCCCCTCCGAGCGCCTAGGTCTAGCGGCGCCGGCCGCCGCGTCGTCGGCGCTATCGGCTGGTGGTGGACTCCTGTCGTCTGGCACGTCGGGTGCTTGACTCTGGGAGCGGGTGAGCGGCATGATCCCACCGCTGCCACCAAAATGTTACGGTGTGGGATGCCACGGGGTGGCCACGGGCCCGCCCAGAGAAATATAGCAGCAGTACGGAGGAGAGCCGGCGAAGCACGACCGGCGGCGGCCAAGCTTTCTCGTTCTATCTCCCTTGTGCTAGAGCCGCGCGCTCGCCGCTCGCGCTCGCTCTCCGCCTCTTCTTTTATTCCCGTATCAATATTGAGTTAAAAAATGGGGCAAAAGTTCCCGTTGTTGGAGCCGGTCTGACTGATAAGGCCGGAACTGTGAGCGAGAAGCTTCCTGTAGTCACCGGTTTGGTTGGCGAAAAAAGGGTTCGAGTACTAGAGACACCAGGTGCAACACGGTGATAGTGAGGAGGAGCCTGGTCGAAGATGGCGATCTCACGGGATTGAATTCCCCCGTTTACCTCCTCGATCGGTCGATTCTAATGCTTCCCGAGGTTTGGGTCGACGGTGACACCCCATACCTCAAAGGAGGGCTTCGGGCGAAGTCTATGGAGGACCCCGTTAACGATCTCGTATTAGGAAACGTTCAAGGAGCCAGACATGCCACCGACCCGGATCCCAGTTGGAAGCTAGAGACGAAGGCGGCGACGATGCCCCCCTCGAAAGAGTTAGAGACACCGGGGAGTAGTAGCGCTGAGGATGTGGACGCAACCACTGAAAATGAGTGAGCAGCTGCCGCACACAGAGGTGATGACCAGGCAAACGCCGTTGTGACAAGAGGGCAGGCCCGGGAGAAGGGACAACTGAGGGGGCTCAGAGTGTCGGGTAACTCCGAAAACGTAAGCCGCGAAGACCTGTGCGAAGAGCAGAAGCATGACCCCACGCTGCGGGCATGCTTTGATCGAGTGGGTCAGGTGCCACATAGCAGAAATGGAGAGAGCCATCAGTTCTTCCTCCAAGGCGGAGTTCTCCAGCGCAAATTCACGTCCAAATTTGGGGGGGGGGGCAATACATTCAAGTGGTCGTTGCCAAGTAATTTCGGACGGCAGTGCTCGAACTCGCTCATGACGGTGTAATGGGAGGTCATCAGGGCACTAGAAAAACAGTGCTCAAGGTTCAAAGTGAATTTTTCTGGCCGGGACTGCAGGCCTACGCGAAACGGTTCGTCGCGTCATGCGACTCGTGCCAGCGGACCACTCCCAGAGGCCACACCCGAAAGGCACCCCTTGTGAGAGTTCCAGTCATTGAGACGCCCTTTCAGAGAGCGGCCATTGATATTGTAGGGCCACTGAACCCGAGGTCTGCTCAGGGAAACCGATACATATTAACGATGGTTGACTACGCCACCCGGTATCCTCCCAAGTATTGAAACGGATAGGGTGGCTGAGGCCATCGTCGAGATGTTTTCTCGCGTGGGAGTCCCGCGAGAAGTTTTGAGCGACCGAGGCACCAATTTTACCTCGAACGTAATGAAAGAGGTAAGCCGACTGCTGTCGATAAAGCAGCTACATACGACTCCTTATCATCCCATGGCCAACGGTTTGGTGGAGCGTTTTAACGGGACACTCAAACAGATGTTGAAACGAATGTGTCAAGAAAGACCAAGGGATTGGGACCGTTATCTCGCTCCGCTCCTTTTTGCGTATCGTGAGGTTCCGCAAGAAAGCCTCCAGTTCTCCCCCTTCGAGCTCCTTTACGGGCGAAATGTAAGGGGGCCACTTGCTGTACTGCGAGAGCTGTGGACGAACGACACCATTCCGGAGGAGCTGAGGACGACCTACGAGTACGTTCTGACACTTCGCGAGAGGCTGGAGCACACCTGTAAGCTGGCACATGAACAGCTTCAGCGAGCAGGAGAGTTGTATGGCCGCTACTACAACTAGAAGAGCCGAAAGCGATCGCTGATGCCGGGTGATCAAGCTCTGATCCTCTTGCCCACGGAACACAACAAACTGCTGATGCAGTGGAGGGGCCCCTATACCATTATGACTCGAAAGGGAGACGTCGACTAGGAAGTGAATCTCGGCCACACTACTAAAGTCCTGCATATAAATATGCTGAAAAAGTATAATCGAAGAGAAGAAGACCCGAGTGTGGCTGCAGTAGGCGCTGTGGTCTCCGCAGAGGAAGCGGATACAAGTGAAATGGAAGTTCCACAGGGCCACCGGTCGCAGACTTTTCATGACGTGAGCATCGGAGACCAGCTGACCAGGAAACAAAGGGAAGAAATCTGGCAGCTTCTGCAAGATTACGAAGAAATATTTTCAGATATCCCAGGTCGGACCAGGCTAACCGAGTGCAAGCTAGAACTGCGGACCGAACAACCGGTCCACGTGAAACAGTACCCTCTGCCCTTCACAATGAGAGAGACCATAGAGAAGGAGGGTGCCAGCATGCTACAGCTAGGAATCATAGAGCATTCCGAGTCGGCGTATAATTCGCCGCTAATAGCAGTGCGAAAGCCGAATGGCACGCAACGGCTATGCATCGACTTTCGCCGGCTGAATGAGGTTCTGACAGCTGATGCTGAGCCCATTCCTCGCTCTGACGAGCTGCTAGGGACTGTCGGCTGCAAACATATTTTTTTCCAAGTTAGATTTTGCCAGGGGCTACTGGCAGGTCCCTCTCTCGGCTGGCTCAAAAACGAAGACAGCTTTCACTTCAGGAAATGGGCATTTCCATTTCCGCTACATGCCATTTGGCATAAAGACCGCCCCCGTGGTCTTCACTAAGCTGATGCGTAGCATCTTTTCAGGGTTAGCGGACGTCGCATATTACTACGACGACGTTCTCATCGCCAGCCCGACATGGGAGGAGCCCTGTGCAGCTCTCCGCGAAGTGTTTCGGCGGATCAAGGATGCTGGATTGACCGTCAAGCCGGCCAAATGTGAGGTGGGAATGAGGGAAGTCTCTTTTCTGGGCCACAAGATCCGGTCTGGAGAAATGTCACCTCTTCATGCCACCCTGGAAGAAATTCAGAACCCTCCTCGGCCTGAGACGAAAAAGCATTTCCATTCGTTTCTGGGACTAACCGGGTATTATAGAGACTTCATTCCAGGATATGCCACTTTGACTTGTCCACTGTCTGACCTGACCCAGAACGGGGAGCCCACGACCGTTCACTGGGGCGCCGACCAGGAACGGGCATTCGTCAGCCTCAAAAAAATTACTGACAACTGTCCCGATATTGAAGCTTCCCGACTTTGATAGACAATTCGTCCTAAGGAAGGATGCTTCTGACAGGGGACTCGGGGCAGTTCTACTTCAAGAACACGATCAGGTGCTGCACCCAGTGGCTTATGCGAGCCGCAAGATGCTACCGCGGGAGGTAGCCTATTCCACAGTAGAAAAGGAGGCCCTGGCTCTCGTGTGGGGAACTGAAAAATTCCACGTGTTTCTGTATGGTAGGCGATTCGTCGTGCAAACCGAGCACCAACCACTGCAGTTCATCAAAGACACTAAGTCGGGAAATAACCGGGTGCTTCGCTGGAGTATCAAGCTCCAGGAATATGACTTTCGGGTTCAGTATATTAAGGGCAGTGACAACGTCGGAGCAGACTACATGAGTAGGGTAGGCTAATTGGCATAGGCGTGTTGTTTCTATTGTTGACACGCATTTATAGCGGCAGTTTTTTTTCTGTGTGTGTTCGCTATCACGATCCAGTGCAATGATATTCCATACATTCTCTGCTGTGTTCAGTGTATGACATTGTGGCGTAATACCAATGTGAAGTGTACGCTGTTATAGTGTGGCCGCTGGCCATGTGCTAATGTGTGAATTGGACTTCATGTGAACTTCGCGAGTGAGTGCCATTCAGTGCGCGCGAACTGACAAGCGTCCGCGAGATCGGGTGCAGATACTCTTACGTGTGTGAGAGGACTGTCGTGCCAGTGCGCGTGTGAGGTGATTGAATATCCGCACGCATGGCTGTAGGTTGTAACTTGTAAGCCACTTCTGAGTGCTGATTGCTATTATTTTATGTGACGCGGAACTTCTAAATGTTTTCGTGTTGTTATTGTTGCGATTTGTCGCTGGTCTGTGCCTAGCAAAATATTATTGTATAATATTCTTTACTGGGGGGTTGAAATTATTGTCACAACTACCGCTCGTCGACCGGCTGCCTAGCGCAAGCCGTCGAGGCGCAGGGGCCGCTTTACGCTTCCCTGTGGCCTGAAGGCAGTTGGACAACATTTATTTGTAATGGTTGGTCAGCCCGTGCGTGGTGCACGTGTGTCGGTGCATCGGGGATCGAGAAGTAACTCAATGGGTTGAGGTTTCTCAAACAAACACTTTACTTGGCGGCAGGGAACAACACAAAAAGGTAAAAACGAACACGGGGAGTGACAGGAAGAACAATACAAAACACGGAACGCGACAAGCAGGAGACAAGCAATACAAAAGTTAATCCGTCCAGATAGGACACGAACAACAGAGGCATACAATGCATTAGGTGCCGAAAATACAACATTACATAGAAAAGAAAAGGAGAAGTCCAGCGGACAGTTCACATACGGGGGTCAAGGTGACGACTCCGGTTCGGGTGGCTGTCGATGCGGCGATGGCTCGAAGGCGGCGGGCCTGGTGCGATGGAACGCGTGCCTTGGCGCGGTTATTCGGCCCTCAGCGCCGCGGACACACCACCCAGCCTCTTTCGTTGCTTGTCTTCCCTCCACTGTGTTATCAGCTCGCCGCAACCCGCACGGGGCCGGCGGCCAGCGCACAGTTCCCCTCCCATCATCGGGACGCTTAATCTTTGTTTTTCACGTGGGGACGACGGGGATGAGGGGACGCCGTAACCGGTAAAGCACCCCCGGAGCGCACCGGAGAGCCACGCCCTCGGGAAGGCAGAACAAAGCGCAGAAGACTTATGCCTTCTGTAACAGCCGTCGCCGAGTCGGCCGGGCCTGCACGCTCGAGTTTCGGCAACCAGCGCATATGCGCCACTGTCCTTGAAAACGCCACGCTTCCTCGGAACTCAACGTTCGTTTGGTTTGCCGATGGCCGAGCTCCGAGAAAGACCTCGACGGTTCTCCCGCAAGCAGCCGTGCTGCGACCCAGTTACTGCTCTACGTGAGCCCTCTCCTCTGCTCTCTCCCAATGGGCCACGTCCCGCTGGTCTGTGACATCCTGCAAATTATAAACGTCCTAAAATAACCGTTTCTCCTCACCATGTTTCAGGTAAGATGAAATCAAGTCTTTTTTACTAGTACTTTTTCTGGCATATCAATTTGTATTAAAAAATACCTTAAGACATGCTTTCAGAGTGTCCAATGAACAACAAATTTTTTATCAGTATAAATATTGTGAAACTCACATGAGTTTTTGGTATTTCGTGAAAATGTTGTTTTTCGAAGACAACAGGCGTCAAAAACAAGGATACCTTCACATCAATTTGAATTGTGAATAAAGCACCGCACAAAATATCTAAGCGTTTGAGGACAAAAACGGCAACGTTTGCAAGCTGTGTGATCGCGCAAATACTATCACGTTATAAGTTATATTAAAAATGGAGGTATGCACTGCTCTACCCGGTATAAAGAAATATTGAATTTTTTCAGTGAAACGTCAATAGCTGTTATCCAACTTCTGCTCAAAATATGTACAAACATAGTACACCGATAAGAACTGTATCACTCACGTACAGAAGAATTAGAAAACAGTTCCTTATTAAATTTCAATCCTGTCTGAAAAACTGGATACGTTGTAAAAACATTTAGCTTAGGTAACAATAAATACAGAGGTGGAGTAATTAAACAGAGAACACTGAGAGGGTTAAATCAATAATCTCTACATACGAAGAAATCACCTAAAAACTATTAGAAAATACTTCTTGCCATGCCTGTTTTCTAGATACCCGAGTAATGCGTCCAATAGTAGCTACAATTACCATAGCGGCAACGCGCCCCTCACGCTGGCGAGCACGAACTTCAAAGGTTGAGCTCTGACGTGCCCGTCCATCAGACACAGCGATCCGGAAGACAGGGAAGAGTTCGGACGATTTGCTGCTCAGCTGGCTAGGCCTGCCGCGCCGGTGCATGCCTTCGAGTTCAGTCAACTGTGGCCTCCACCACGGCGCCACACCATCAATGAGTCACGCGGTGTCATAGAAGTAGTGGTGCCTTATTCTTGTCTGGAATGTAAAAATGCAAACGAAAAAAGACAAGAAGTTTTATAACACGTTTTTAGGGGAATATAGAGGCGATATTTTTTAAGCATATTTTCTATTCATAGATAGCTTTTCATGTCTTGCATTTACTCGCTTTGCTGTTGCAGTCTTTACTCTGTTCTTAATATATATTCGTATTATGCATAAGCTGGCCGGCGGTTCTCTGCTGATGTCAGTTCCCAGAGACAAGGACAGAGTGCATCATCGCGGTTGTAATGTAGGAATGAAATAAACAGGCAATACCGTAATATATAATTGCCTGCAGTACGAAACTCACCAGAAAGGGCTACATGCAAGTTTCGAAGCCGAGCAAGAGCAATGCGTTTGTTTCTGCGGCAGAAACATGACGTAACGAAGGTAAACACAATGAAGCCCGCCGCCAAGATGCAAGCCCTGAAAAAGCTCACGCTGCTTGCTTGGAATATCTCTCTGTATGACGTGAAGAGAGAAGATCATAATAACAACCACTGGTAGGAACATTATCTTCATCGCAGGGCTCATACGTTTGCTCTCACATCTGTAGGTCAAAAGCTTTGAAAACCCCCGTGACGCAGTTCCTACCTCTGTGAAATTAATAGAATGGGTTTCAGACGCTGCACACACAAAACAGCGTCGTTGTGGAGTAGCGCATTGTTACTATTATTTGCACGGTATTTAGCACTATTTGTAAGACTTGGGCACAGATTTGTGCCAGGACGGTCGTCGCTCAATGATCGTGGAAATATCAGCTATTTGCAGGAGCGCCACCAATGGCGGTTAACGATTAATACATCCCAGTAAAAGTTTCTTGTGCAGTGTTCTGTACTGATGTGAGTTTCGAGTGTACTGATCTGTGTGGACGCTATCACCACGTAACTGTAATCTTTGTCGTTCGTATCAGCAAAAAGATGTAATCCTTGCGGGGCAGCTACTGCAAAGTAAAAGTACAAATCATCCTGGGTTCTAAATTTAGCAGTAGGCATTTCCGTACCCACATGAATGCAAGTTCATTTCACGCTCACTGGAGACGTGCTTCATTTTCCACACGGCGGCGGGGATGACGTTTCTTGTTTCGCACTTAAGAATACCATGTCACCGGAATTAGGAGTCAAGCGCAGCTGGTGCTGTGATTTCGACGCTTAACCTAGATGTTTTCCGCTCTAAAATATAAGCCAAAGCGCTGCTGCACTTATCTCGCCATTGTGCTGGTTCTTCTCTGGTTCGTGTGCGCCCTATTTTAAAACTCATCTGCCGTGCGGTGTGGTGGTCTGAAATTTGTGGTTTAACGTCCCAAAGCGACTCACACTGTGAGGGACGCCGTAATTTAGCACTATGGTTGATTTCAACCACCTGGCGTTTAATTTGTACTGACATCGCGCAGTGCGATGTCAGTGCAAATTAAACCCCAGGTGGTTGAAATTATCGCAGTGCGATGTCAGTGCATATAGTGACCGCCGCGGCCAATCCCACGTCTTTCGCGTCAGCAGCTCAGTGGTTAACAGCTCAGTGGATTCGCACCCCGCCTGCCAATATGGTTTTGGCAGTCAGTTCTGAACGCTGCTGCACGTGCAAATGCTACGCTTGAGAACAGCATCTTCTCAAGGGCTCCTTCTGTGAAATTGGTCACAAGATAAATGTAAAGTACATTTTGGTTTATGGAGTGCCGAATGCAAAAATTTGCGGCAAAAGATGTAGTATTTCCGTCAGCTCTGATGGTCGAAAGAAGTATACAGGTGCTGTCAGAATTAAACAGAAGGCACGACAGCATATCACACCGAGCCGCTGGGCTTTCTAACGCTGGTTTTTACGAGTGATTAGCTCGCTGGCCAGGAAGCGGCGGGGGTTATGGCAGATCGTTATCTTTTGCGTCCGGTGATCACTCACGAGGGCTCAAACGGGTGCTTGTTGACTTCTAAACTGAAACTCCAGGGATTTATTTCCCGCTAGGTGGGATGCGTTTGAAGCGCGGTTCGCACCATTTGAGGCGGGTTTGCAGCTGGCGCGTGCGGCCTCCGGCAGTGAGCACATGGCACCACGGCCAGCCTTGATTATTTAGTCTTGATGCTGTCAGGAGCTTCATATCGCGGGACGCTGTTTATTATTATTGCGAAATCATTACATGGTTCATGAAAAGCGAAACAAGCGGTCCCCGGAAATTGTCCAAAGAACCTGTCAACAAAGTTGCCCGCGGATCTTTTCACCGGAAGGTGTCCGCAAATCATGTCACGGAAAGTTGCCTGCAGATCTTGTCACAGGAAGGTGTGCACAAATCTTGTCACCGGAACTTGTCCGCAGATCATTTCACCCGAAGTTGTCCCGAGATCATTTCACCCGTAGTTGTCCCCTGATCATTTCGCCCGAATTTGTCATGTCATTTCACATGAAGTTGTCTGTAGATCTTTTCATCCGAAGTTGTCCCAGATCATTTCACACGAACTTGACCCCAGATCTTTTCACCCGAAGTTGTCCGCAGAACGTATGCACCGAATGTGGTACCATATCCCGTGACCTCTAAAAACAGTTTAATAATGTCAGCGAGGAACAAGTTAATGACTGTGTAGTATGCCGTAACGAGAACAAGACATTTGTAAATTTTATCTTGGACAATTCGCACCAAAATCAACTTCAAGCAGATATTCATCGTGCCGGAAACAATCGCGGCTTGCAAGTTTGGCCAGGGTCATTTCCGAAAGTTTGATCCGGGTGGCCCCGAAGGTAGACCGTGGCCGAATTAAACCAAAATCGATGTCCAATACATGTGACATCTTATTAGTCACGTGGCAAGCGGTAAATTCACTTGATCTACGAGGGACATGCAAAAATGCGTGACGTCAGAAGTCACCTGACTGTACTTAAAGGGAGTCAAGATGAATTGCAAAATACAAGTGAAATGCATTCGCAGTCTTCCACGGGAACAGACATAAGTGCTCAGGAATGGAATCCTTCATTTGATGATGACAGAAAGCACATAAAACCTGCTATGAGCATGTTAACTGTTGCATTATGCCCAGGCTGCTTTGTATGTGACATCACTTATTTCTTAAAATTGTCCGGCAGAACACCTACCCAGAAGAAATTATTTCCGAGACAATATAAGCTCCCCCTGGTATTGCGTATGCCATTTAGCAATAAAATTGCCAACTAGGCCTCATAGCTCTTGGTTTGCCGAGCACGGAAATGGAAGTCTGGCTATATTTTATTCATTGCCGTTTCTTTTTACTGTTGTCCATAAATTCTCTATTTTATTTCAATGTACCGTCCACCCTCTATTTCAAACAAAAGTCTTTTGTTTCTCTGCGACAACATTGTTGCTTCTGCGAGGCTCTGAAATTAGCCAGCTAGCCCCGCTGTAGAAACCACCAAACGGTGCCAAGTCGTAAACGGCCTGTGCATTACATAGGATTTAAAGCACTCAAAGCGCGTTTTTTGTGTCACCATCGAATGAAGGATACCATTCCTGATCGTGGCTTTTCCAGAATCCAAAACGAAGTCATTTGAATTGAACACCAGAAATAAAAACCGCCTCCTGAGACACGCCGCTTATAGCAGCATCACGAGTAAAGCATACAAACAAGGCAGGCTGTCGTGGCGTGAGCTCACTGCCGAAGGCCGCATGCACAAGCTGCCTACCCCTTTGAAGCGCATCGCCGCTAGTGCCAAAGAAATCTCTTGTGTTTTAATTTAAACTCAATAAGCACTCGTTCGAGCGACGGAGAATGATCGCCACACCCAGCAGATAAGCGTCTGCTGATACGCATGCCCTTTCCTGGCGACCTAGTCAGTTATGCCAGACGGCGTTACACATCGCTGCGACACTGTTCCCGCCTATCTCACCTTCCAGTCACTTCTCTCAGCGCCTGTGCGAAGAAATTTAGTCTTCCATTTCTTTAGTAATATCAGGCTAGCGTCAACTGCTCGCTTGATCAGCGCTCAATGCCGGTGCCAATAGGAGAACTCGACGAGAGCTGCCGAATGGTCACAATGCGCAGGGCACGCCGCCCACCGTTTACTAGCATTTTTCTAAAGCAACGTGACACCGCTAGATTCCTTTTTTCGCTTACAGCACTTTTGGCTCTACCCGCCACCAAAATCACGATATCATTGGAAGTTTTGTTACCTTTTATAAATCATTGGAATCGTTTGATATTAATTTTTCTTTCCGCTTTTATGTTCCAGTTATCTAAAACTAGATCCACAAACAAGTCAAAACACTCAAAACAATGTCGAAGGATTTTAACGTAGTATTTTGAGTAGACGTGCAAAAGCACCTGTATAGCCTGATTGGATCATGGTTTTGCTTTGCTTTGCTTTGGTGCGTCGACGGTAGGTCTGGCGACGATATTCATTTCATCGTAGTGTTGTTGATGAAGATGACGCTGTGAAATGCGCACCGCGAGTGTGTGTTGAGTTTACCACCAGTTCTGACCGGCTGCGGTAATGGCTTAGTGTTCTCGTGCACTGGACACTGAATCTGATCACACCGCGCCAGCACGGTTTCGAAACCAAGTCGCGGCAATATATTTATTTGCATTATTTAGACACACAAAATCAATTAAAGGTTGCGCTTCACCGGTGAAACAGCTTTTACAGAAGAGTAGAGAGTCGGGCTTGTTTGTTCGAGTTAGGACGGAACACCAGAAGACGACAGGACGAGCTCTGAGCAGTAGCGTGGTGCGCCGCGATAGGTTGTAAAGAGCATGAGCAACGACAGACGTCATTAAATCGACCGAGATCAAACTACATACGCAATCATATACTCTGAATCAAACAACAGACTCAGTCATATACTCTGCAAATGACACTCTTCATTGTTCGGGGTTAATTGGCTTTTAGCTAGCAAGGCTACGATTGAGGTTTGTTCAATTGTGTTGAAGTCAAGCACTGGCCGTGTACAGCGTTTCGCAACTCATGCTTTGAGAACGAGTGATGACAGGCGAGGTATTAGTGTTCTCGAAATGCAGCGAAGATTATATCCAATCTTCACTGTCACACCGCTAAAATTCAAGGTCACCAACCTTCGGTGCGCAGTCAGAGCACCAATAAGCAATGTTGCAGGACCTAGGGTGCATTACGACGAACCTTACCTAAGCAAGAGGGTGGAAGCAAAACCAGATCTGCAAAAGCGCACATATCAAATAACACACAGAATTAAGATGAATGCAGTGTTCTGCTTGTCTATATTTAAGAGTTCCTTGCGTCTTCGCAGCGGATATTTTCATTTCGTGACTTCCAGCAGTGGGAGAGAAACCAAAGCTTAGCTGCGGCTAAGCATCAAGTGTCTCGATGAGGACAAAAGACTTCAAGATGTGGTCCTTGCTCAAGACCGCGTTGCAACTGCCTGCCCACTAAAGGGCAATCTACATGGAGCCAAGTTTCGCTGCGGATTCGGAGCGGCGGAAAACGGGCGGCAGCCGCCTGACCACTGCCACCAGGATTTCAGTATTGCTTGAAACGGCCTGATTCTACATGCTTAGTAAAATGCTGAAAACAACTGCTGTGCATTTACAATTACTCTATTATTTATTCAGCTACGACAAATAGGAAGAATTACTCTTCATGACCAGTTCCTGAACCAAAATCGTTAACCTGTTTTAACCTTCCGCACTTCCTGGCTTAAACCGACGCGTAGTGGTTAAGCCCAGGAAGTTTGAAAATCCAGAAGCAATCTTAAAATTTGCAGCGTTTCATCGCTAAAATGCTGTGGTGCGGGCAGCTTCAGAAAACGCGAGAGCTTCGTCCGACTTTTGTTTACCTTGAACGTCAGGCACGGTGTAGCTGCCACGATGAGTTCGTGGTGAAGGAAGAGGCCCTGGTCTCCGCTTTTACAGGAGCAGCCATGTTGTAGAAGCGGGCGGAAGTCAGACATGGTCGCGCCCAATGTTCCCATACAGTTCGTCGCGCCCTGATTGGTGCGCGCTGACAGCTCACATTGGCCTCTTCCTGCCAGCAGCTAACTGCCGGGCGGACATATGTAGCCCGACTTGATCGACTGCGAACGGCCGGCCGCGGCAGGACGCAGGTACTCGGGCGGCTGTTTGCCAGTTTTCCGCAAGAAAATCGCTCCTTGTGGGTCGCCCTTAAGGCAGTGGATAGGCAGTTCACTTTCTACTTAGCACAAAGATATAGGCAAGCATTGTGCACTGTGGATCTGATCGGTTTTCTGTGCGTCCTATGCGGGCTTGTTCCTCAGCTGGTCTGAATTAATCCGGAACATTCCACTTCTTTGTCCCTCATAGCCCTCGTGCTTCTTCGTGACTTTCAATTCTCCAACTGATAATTTTTAGGCCTTTTAGGCTTTTGGAGTTTTTGTCTTCGTTTAAGTCTTGTACCTTTCTAGAATAGTGTCTAGTATATATATTTTTCATAGTGGCTTTGTCAAGGCATTAGAGTGAGGGGGAAGAATCACACAGTTATCTCTTCACACATTTGCAGGTATATGGCAGATGAAGCAATGCGTGAAAAAAGAAAAGCATTAAAAGATATAACAGGATCGCAAGAACGTGAGCAAAGTAGAGAGAAAATATGGCAACTTGATATCTAGCAGAGCAAACGCACAAATATATAAGGACATGGTGGGAATGAAATACACAAGTGAAAGAATTAGTACTTACAAGTGAAAGTATTAGTACTTAACGATGAAGCTATAATTGTTTCGCGGGAATGTCGACAGTGACAAGGCACTCTTCTCATAATCAGATACGCAAGTGTATGCCTTCGCTGAATGGCACATATTAAGAGCTTTTGGAGATGTTTATCGTGATTTTTCATCTGCTCAAAACGAGATCCTTTTAGTTACGTTAAGCGGAATTAGCCAAGGGCTGTATTTCGCTTGAGCTTTAGGTCACAGGTGACTATACAGTTCCACTGCAATAACAAGCTTAGAAACTAAACGCCTCCAGCTCATGCCGGCCTTAGTCACTGTGTACAGACAGTTCTGCTGTATGGCGAATGAGTCGTATCATTATTTAGGCAAGTTGGGAGGAGTAAACGGGTGCAAGAAAGAGTAAAACAACCAACCTACTTATTCCAGGCGAGTACCAGTTGTGTGAATGTTATCACGAATAAAATACCACACACCTGCTGAATTGTATCCATGCTCTAAAGAGCTGCTAAATTTAGTCATTCATTATGTGACCGTCTTGAATTTGCTTGTTTTTCAGAAGATTTTTTTGATGAGTTTTTTTATCATCGTTGTTGGCCTCTTTAGAGAAACCACTTTAATGAATCCATACCTGACATTGTTTGGCCAGCTTAGTTATCTATTTCCTTATTTATTTATTCACGGATACCAGCAGCGGCTAAAGAGTGTATTGCAGGAGGGACGTACAACAAAATCAAGCATTATAAGTGCGATATTCAGGTTATGAGACATCCAAACAACACGCAGAACAGTTATAAAATAAAGGAAATAAAATAAAATAAAATAAATAAAATAAAAGAAAATCAGGCGCATACAAGGACACATTAATGATACAAAGTTAAGGTTAAGTGATTCTATGAATAAGAGCACGAAACGCTTCCACAGATGTGCAGTCAACGACTATTTTGGGGAGTTTGTCCCAAACAGATATAACATGCGGAAAGAAAGAGTTTACAGAAACTAAAGTACGACATTTGATTTCACGCACCTTAAAAGACCCGTAGCGGTGGCTCAGTGGTTAGCGCGCTCGGCTACTGATCCGGAGTTCCCGGGTTCGAACCCGACCGCGGCGGCTGCGTTTCGATGGAGGCGAAACGCAGCCGCGTCCATCTGCTTCGCGTCCATCTGCTTATGAGTTTATTTCCGCCGTAGATTGCAGCGTCGCTGACAGCTGTGGAGAGCCATGAGGGCGAAACTATTTAAAGTCTGTCGTTTATGTTATTTTTAAAATGACCTTCAAAGCTGCGACCTTCAACGCAGCGATGTGTGGCTGAAAATCAAAATTAGCGCTGACGGGAAATATTTCAGTATATTCGCTAGCGCAGGTTCGTTGATGGTACGTAGAAACCTAAACGTCTTATCTTTACTCATTTTCTCGGCCAATTAGCCTACGGATAGTCTTTCCCTTCGATGCAGTATTAGGAATGCGCCACGAAGCAAATGAGCCTCAAACTTTGTTTCTTTTACGGAACTCTATGCGCATCACTGATAGCTGAGGAACGTCACATTAAGTGATCACGTGGATAGCGATGTAGCGAAGCACAAGGAAGGCAGGCAACGCTATTTCCACCACCTGGGGTTATTAAAAGTGCAATTACAATACAATGTGCACGTGTATCTAGGAGTGTACCTGCATTCAAATACGATAGCCACGATCGGGATCGAAACCACGTATTTCAGGTTAGCAGCCGACCACTACAACCATGAGCCACATTAGCAGGATGAGGTCTTTACTTTTGGGAATATGCACCGCGTGCACAAATAGAAGAGTTTTCCTATACGGCGGCACACTGTAAGACATTTAAGCGAGCTACTGCCAGCCAGTCTCTTGTCCGCTCTCAGGAGATCATGCCCTCATGCCGTGTAGTCATGCGTTAATGATAAAGTTGAACGGTTACTTTGAGCAGGATTTCCTGTGGGCTCATTGCATCAGCTGATGAATCCCTGTTTCAAAAAGCCAGACGAGGCATGCTTGGGAAGCATTCTGAGCAGAAAAAGCTTACGGTTAAACCCGAATTGGTACCATAAGTACACAAGATTGCCCACAATGTAAAGAATCTGTCGGACATGGAGAACCTGTCACGCATTCTGCTACGGATAAGCTGGCAGGAATTCAATTCAATTAAATTCCTTTTCTTTCCATGGAAAGGGGAAGCTGAGGCAAAAGGCTGACTTGCCTAACAAAGGTCTCAGCGCCTATATACAGTAGGCAATGCAGTTGGAAAAAAAGAAACAAAAAAATCTTATTTGTATTATTAGTTCCGAAAACACAGAGCACGCATATGCAGTTTGTAAGATACTAATGCAAAAAAAAAACAATTTGCAACACACACTTTTCTACATGAAGTTCACAGAACAAGCAAAAACAACCAAGATTTAGTCATCAGAATACATAATCATCAAACACAGGATTCACAGGATGAACACAGTAACTGTACGAAAATTCGAGTGAAATATTATAAAAAATGAATGTTACTACCTATTAAGTAATCTTTAAGGTTGTTATTGGACCACGAAGTTGACGAATAGAAGTCAAGAGGTGGCGGTAAATAATTTCGCTCACGCATCGCACGGAAAGGAAGAAAGAACTCATGCAAAAAAGTCATACTTTTCTAGAAACATTCCAATGAGGTCGTTTATGGAATTCCTTTGGCTTGCGGGAAGCATGGATAGGCCGATCAAGGGGTTGAATCATCTCCATGCTGGGGAACTTTGGAACTCGTTAAAGGATGCGGGCGGAGCGCATTTATCTGAACATTGCGTAGACTGGATAGTGTGAGCCGTGGATGCATGAGACAAAAAATCTGACCAGAAGCTGCGATACGTAGGTGCAATAAGAGTTTAAAGATTTTCATATGAAAGGAGAGTGCTGCAAGCACCGGGGACATCGAGCCACTTACCTGATTGTGAACAAGCATGCCGTAGTGGCCCCAAAACATTTGTTTTTGACTGCGGTCAGTGACCACTGAACTTTATCACAGGAAGTGAATGCGTCAGCGATATGCTTTTGGCACTCTTTAAGTAAAAGCTATTGCATGTTTGACGGTTTGCTTCAATTTCCGTGGTTTGCAGAGATTCATACCGCACACGTCTTGATTTGGCTGGTGTTCCTGATGCAGCAATAAAGCAGATGACAGCCGGCGCTTTTCTCGTGTCGTTCCTTTCTTCTGTGTCTGTCTTGCGCATTTGCTGAGCTACTTTCTGAGATTATACCATGAAGAGGACATTTTCCGGAAGCTTCAGTTTATGCCACAACAATAAAATAGCTTGAAAATCAGGTGTAAAAGTGTGGTTTGTGCAGGTACAAGCTGCCGCGTTTGCTACTCTTTCAATCAACTATTGAGCTTTCGCGAGAACAGCGCCGCATTTTTAATCCACAGAGAATTGAGCTGAAGAAAACGTCCCTCAGAAAAATAAAGAGCCGATTTGCAACAAGCTACCTTTTGTACGCAGCGTCCTAAAGCGTTAACTGTACAAAGCGGTACCGCTTTCCTCGCATCAGTTTCTGCATACATCTTCCTTAGCGGCGGAAGTAGCGAGTTTTTACCAACACAAGGAAAAAGTTTATTAACAATATTTCGCGTTTTTCAGAAGCCTAGTAGCACTCCCGTCTCAATTACTGCCTTAATATATGGTTATCAATAAAAACAAACGGTCTGAAGAGTCACGTAAATAAGGTCAGAAAACCCCGCCGTTATATTCACGTCCCTATTCTGCATTTCTGCGTGCTTTTGAGAACCCAGTCGTTTTCTATAACAATTTCCTTTTGAGAGCGGGAAACAGTGGTGGTGGAGCGGGCGAGTCCGTGGATGTTACAGCCATTGTTGCAGTTATTATTATAAGTCTTCAGCTAAGCAAAAACAATTCCTATTTTAAACTTTGTATTCTTCACTCCGACCTCTGGGAAAGTACACAGGTTCATGACTCAGGGGCACATCTTTTTAGACAGGTGGTACAAAACACACTGATAACTTTTTGGGTGCTTGCATGACGCCGTTCTAAAGAAAATGGACCGGCTGGGCCGTTAGTATAAGATTTCGCAGGTGTTTATGGTCCATGGAGTAGTGCTTCAAATGGTGCACTTAAAAAACTCAAAGGTGTAGAATTAATGTTCTTGCGAACGCTTATTTTTTAAGCAGGACTGGCCAACTCTGGTCCTTCCGGATGTTGCGGGTCATTCAAGAGTGGATTGACAGCAACGGAGAGCATCCGGAACTGCAAAAGATTCTTTTCGCCTAGCTGAGCCAGAGGAACCCATTCCGCAATATCCCCGAGGACTGGCTGACATCGCTCACTTTTGATGATATACCACGGGCGACTTGAGCCACGTGGCCAATGCTTTGGCAGCATACCTGCCTGTGACCCCCCTCCCCCTGAGACGCCTGAAAATATCTTCGGAATCGGCCTTACCGGCGGACGACATCAATGGCCTGGAGAAGAACGACACTATCCTGGAGCTCGAAATATTAAGTAGGTAACACACAAGCCTGCTTGATTGATTTGTAGCAGTTGTAATGAGTCCCGTAATGAGTAGTAGTTTACAGCTCCAAAGAGCGGTTAGACGTGGGACTGAACGTTTAGACTGAACGCCTCTAAATATTTGATGCTTCTTATGAGGTGTAATTGCTGTCTAAAGCCTCCAGCCTACATTTATATTGCTGGAAATGTTCTCATGTCTATTTTTCATCAATGCGCACTCGCGGTCATCAACTTAAATTTGCACCAATTCACTGCGAGTCTTGTCTCATGTTCAATCCAACGTGATGTCGAAGCTAAGTGATTGAAGCCACGCTACAAAAAATATTTCGGTTGTCAAAAATGATGGAATGTTTTGATTTGCGTGCAGGAGTGCTCCTGTTCGAGGCGGCAATTCAAGCACTGTTTTAACGTGAGCAAATTTAGGGTCTAGTCTTGCAAAAGCGACCTGGTTTTTCTGTAGCTAAATTTCCCGCGTGGTGAGCTGGAAGATAATCCCATCAAGGTCACGTGACTTCACAAGAACCCATTGGACCGCCGCCATATTTCAGCTTCCGAAGGACTTGCAAAACATGACACACAGCACAGAGCACTTTCAAATAAAATTCCGTAAGACGTCGAAAATTTGGCAGTTGGATGGAACATATCTCGGTTGTTGTGTCACTCCGCTATTTTGCACTTGCTGCATACCCAAAATTTTGTATTTGTTGCAGTAACCACAAAATTTTACGAATGCATCTCCAAAAATTATGTGGTTGCTGCATACTCAAAAATTAGAGTTGGCCGATGACCAAGAATTACACAGTTGGCCCATAATTTCATAGTGCTGTGGTAACACAAGGACCACGACGTAGATAGAGTGATGACACTCCGTGTACGTCCTTGTGGTGCCACAGCACTTTGAATGTTTGACAAGTCGCCCAATATTCAACCTCTTTAGGCCATCATCGAAACTCATTTGGCGCACCCCAAAAATTCTGCAGTAGGCGCATCCCCTGAATTTTGCAGTTGGCGCAAGCCCTAATTTTTGCAGTAGGCGCATGCCCTGAATTTTTGCAGTAGATGCCTCCCTAGAATTCTGTAGTAGTGGAATTCTAAAAATTATCCAGTTGACCACTCCCAAAATTTGGCTCTTGGCGAAGACCAAAAATTGGGCTCTCCTAGGCTGGAAGTTTGGCTCTTGGCCCATCCTCAAAATTTTGCTCTTGGCCAAGTCTCAAAACTTTGTTTTCACCCAACCCTCAACGTTTGCTCTTGGTCCAACCTCAAAATTTTGCTCTTGTCCCAACAGAAAAAATTTGCTCTTCTCCAAACCACAATATTTTGCTTATGTACCAACCTCAAAATATTGCTCTAGCACAACCCTAAGGTTTTCCTCCCGGCCGAACTCCAAAGTTTTCCTCTTGGCCCAACTTCATAGTATTGCTCTTAGCCCAACTCCAAAGTTTTGCTTTCTGCCCAACTCGAATGTTTTGCTCTGGACCCAAACCCAGAGCTTGCTCTTGGCCCGACCCCAGAGTTTTGCTCTTGGCTCCACCCCAGAGTTTTGCTCTTGGCCCAACCCCAGTGTTTTGTTCTTGACCCAACCCAGAAATTTCACTCTTGGCCCAACCCAGAAATTTCGCTTTTGGCCCAGTCAAGAAATTTTGATCTTGGCCCAGCCTCAAAACTTTGTTCTGACCCAACCCTCAACGTTAGCTTTTGACCTAACCTCAAAATTTTTCCCAACCGCAAAATTTCGCTCTTCTCCTAACCGCAAAATTTTGACCATGTACCAGCCCCAAAATTTTGCTCTCAGCACAACCCCAAAGTTTTGCTCTTGGCCCAACTCTAAGTTTTGCTCTCGGCCCAACTCAAAAGTTTTGCTCTTGACCCAACTCCGGAGATTTGATCCAGGCTGATCTTGGCCCAACCCTGGAGCCCCGCCACGGTGGCTCAGTGGTTAGGGCGCTCAACTACTGATCCGGAGTCCCCGGGTTCGAACCCGATTGCGGCGGCTGCGTTTTTGTGGAGGAAAAACGCTAAGGCGCCCGGGTGCTGTGCGATGTCAGTGCACGTTAAAGATCCGCAGGTGGCCGAAAGTATTCCGGAGCCCTCCACTACGGCACCTATTCTTACTTTCTTCTTTCACTCCCTCCTTTCCCCCTTTCCTTACGGCGCGGTTCAGGTGTCCAACGATATAGGAGACAGATACTGCGCCATTTCCTTTCCCCCCAAAACCAATTATTATTTTTAACCCTGGAGTTTTGCTCTCGGCAATACCCCAAAGTTTTGCTCTTGGCCCAATCCGTGTTTTGCTCTAGACCCAACTCAAAATTTCGCTCTCGCCCCAACCCCGAAATTTCGCTTATGGCCCAGCCCAGAAATTTTGCTCTCAGCCCAGCCCCGAAATATTGCTCTTGGCCCAGCCCCGAAATTTAGCTCTCAGCTCAACACCAAATTCTGAGCATCCTCGCCTTCTAAAATATTCGGTGTTGGAATACTTCTTTATTTTCATTTCGATATACTGTCAGCCCCAACCGGGCATTTTTGACAGGGGTGGAAGCACTTCAAAAATACACAACCTCCAGATAAAACAGCTAGAGAACAGTAAGCAGTTGTACAATGAAAAG
Source organism: Amblyomma americanum (assembly GCF_052857255.1). Taxonomy (NCBI): domain Eukaryota; kingdom Metazoa; phylum Arthropoda; class Arachnida; order Ixodida; family Ixodidae; genus Amblyomma; species Amblyomma americanum. The sequence goes on along the minus strand of NC_135500.1, from coordinate 73,036,578 downwards.
GATCGGTCTACTTAAAGCAAGACAAGAACAAACAAGTTCGAGGTAATCAGTTATACAGAACAAAATATATATCACCAACACTTTAACATTATTTAGTCAGTTTAGTGGCAATATACGCAGCTCGGCAAGCTCCAAAAATGTGAGGACTTTCGGCTGCATTACAATCGAAGCGTCAAGTGCAATCCATGCGCTCACAGCTTGAGGAAAAAAGTAAAATAGAATGTGTTATTGCAACATAAAACTCTTCAAGTATGAGAGGATGTTTGCGGCGCGTGATTCTGGAGTTGCTTATATTGACGCAGTCTTCAGAGTTAAGCTTATGCCCCTGCTACACGGGTGTTTTGAATGCCTTCGAACCGAATGTCATTCGGCTCAACTGCCGAACTTCCGCTGGTACACGAAGTTTTTCAACGGCATTCGATTGAGATGACATTCGAGTCGACGGAGCTCCGCGGAGACATTTCAGAATTAGGAATGCCTGCGAAACGCGAACACACCCCGAACCAACCAATAGGCTTCGCCGCCGTCATCGCTTCGCCCCGCCCACAGCCGCGCGACTTTCGGCTCTGTGACTGTTCATCTCGATACCCGCTGCCCACTTTTTCTTGCTGTTTGTGTATCAAATTGCCCCTCTTCTTTCCAAGTAAGTGTTTGCATATAATAGTACACCAATGAACAATTCCCGCGTGAGCATGAAATTTCCCCAAAAGTGTGCTGACAAGGACGGTTGGTTGCACTCACATTGTTGTTTACATCGCTGCGTACGAAGAGCTAGCGCTCGTTTGCATGACATAAACGCATTCTGCGCTTTAGTTCTATTAAATAATCTCTTTTCCTTTGTGCTGGTTGTGCCCGTGCTTGTTAACGCACTGCGACAATCTGTGGGAAGCGCCGACACGATTGCTCGCCTGAGAAGCACTTGACAGATGGGCTGCTAACATAGCGTACGACCGGCGCTTGTCGCTTATTGTCCCGACTTCTTCCGGCGTGACCAGTACTTTATTTTAACCAAATTTATCCAAAAGTATGATTGGGGACCATTCGTGCTATTTAAAACGCATAACTTGTTATCCACAAAATAGCAACGGCGACGACTGCTGCTGGCCGCAAAGCAGTGCTCGGCAGTCTGGGTAACACCGGCTCTTCCCGTTCATCGTATGCGCGCCGTGCGATGTAAGCAATAGTTGATTTTAGATCACTGTCGTTAAACCTACACTCATTCATCATTTGCATTCGCTGAAACTTGTGAATTCGCTGTTCACAACCGCCGAATTCACAGACGTAACCCTGCGGACTCGCTAAGCCTAGAAGTCGCGGAAGGGAAGGGAGTCGCCGTCGATTAAAATTAATTTGCTAAGCGCTTTTCGCTGGTGAGTGTTCAAGTGTGCACAAGTGAAATATACCCGCTCGTTTCGCTTATTTTCAATACGGATAAGATAGAAGCGCGAATATATTCACACCGTCTGCTCATCAGCGTGTTTTCGCTCAGCCGCCGGCCTGCCGAGGACATGAAGGCTTACCGTCCGCGGATCGGATTTGTCGGTGTCGTTGGCCTAGACAACTTGGCCCACTACAATCATATGCTGCTGTTGACCGTGACAGTGTCGTTGTCGCACCAGTGTGACCGCAGTGACCGCCGCCATCGTGATCGTCGTTGTACACTGAAAACGAGCTGAGCAAATTTCAAATGCGTTCGGAAAGTGTCGTGTAGCACCGCAGGAGTCCGAGGAGTCCGAATGTCATTCCAAGTCTCGAATGCCATTCGACTCAGATGTCATTCGAACGTGCCCGTGTAGCACAGGTATTAAACGAATTGTGCAGAAGTATAGGAATTTCAAGGGGGGCAGTTTCGATCATATAGATAAAGGTTGAAGTCCTGCGCGATGCAAAAGTTCAGTATGTGCATCTGTGCGTCTGCACGGGTTATAGATAAATCGCACAGCTTTCCGCTGCAGACTTTCCAGTGCGGCTACGCTAGTGCCTGTATAAGGGAACCATGTAATGTTAGTATATTCTAATACCGGGCGTATAAGCGTAGTGTATTCCAGAAGCTTTATTACGGGAGGCGAGTTTTTCAAGGCACGTTTGAGGAAAAACACTTGGTTCATTGCCTTATTTGCTACATACTGAACGTGCGTTCTCCAGTTCAGGTCGGATGAGATAAGGATGCCCAGATAGCGGTATTCTGTAACAGTTCGTAGCGCAGTGTTATCAGAACCATAAGTGAACTAAAGCAGAATTTTTTCTTTGTGACGGACATAGAAACAGTCTTGTCTTTGGTAATGACCACACTCCAATCATGATACCACTGAAAAACTTTGTTCGCAGCGCTATTTAGTTTGCCTGGTCAAAGTGATGAATAATTTCATGATAAAGGATGCAATCGTCTGCAAACAGTCTCATTTTTACTTCATTTGGTTTATTTATATCAATAATTAATAGTAAAAATAAAAGAGGTGCCAGTACAGATCCTTGGGGACACAATACCACGGGAATAATGTCAGAGGTATGTCCGTCGAATTGGACAAATTGGTAACGTTCAGACAAGCACTGCTGATCCATTGTGTGACGGGACCATAACCAATTAAATGCTTGAGTTTGTACATCAATTTTTGGTGCGACACCCGGTCGAACGCGTTGGAAAAGTCAAAAAAAATTATATCAAATTGCGACTCATTGTTAATACATTGCGCAAGATCATGCATGAATTCAACAAGTTATGTTATAAGGAATAGTCCATTTCTAAACAAGTGCTGGAAAGGGTGAATTAGCTTTTTAGCCTCTACGTATTCAGTCAGATATTTTTGGTTAATGTGTTCAAGACTTTTCCCACATGTACATGTCAGAGATATGGGTCGATAATTATTTTGGAGTGTATATCACCTGATTTGTGGACAGAGATTGATTTGGCGATTTTCCATTCAGAGTGAATACGACATTCACGAATGAATTTCTGGAACATAAGACAAAGATATTTGTTACAAGGCTAGGCATAACGTTTCAGAAAACTATAAGGAACGTCATCTGGGCGCTACTTTTTTTCATCAATATTTAAAAGCAAGGATAGCACACCAGCTTCAGAAATTGTAGGCCTACCGACGCGATGCTCGTGGCTATATTGTTGCGGAGAAAATTGGCTAACGTGGTTTTTAACAATAGTGAAGTCTGATTGAAATTATTTGTTGAACAAATCTGTTTTAAGCTTGCCGTTCAGAGGTGACATTAGAAGTCTTTCTTTTGCTTTGTGCTCAAGTAATGCCAAAATTTGCTTGTGCAGTTACAATAAATTTTTGTAATGTAGTGTTGCAGGTATGGTCTTTTGCATTTAGAGTTGCATGTTTAAGTTGCCTGTTTTATGAATTAAGGTGAGAGTGGTAGTCACGGATGGTGCGAAATATTTTGCGCTGTCTGAGTCTTTGATCCTTCGTTTAATATGAATTATTTCAGGCGTGATCCAGGGATTCTGGTGTTTGAAATCTTTTCGAACTGCTTGGCGAAGTTTTGTATGCAATGCATAACAAGATTTAAAAAAAACTGCCAGACACTGTCAATACTTGACTGCTTATCGAGATATAAACGGAAAAATTTCTGGTATTCATCGACGAGACAAGTAATAAAAGCATCATCATTTGCCCTATTAAATGCGAAGACACGTTTACCAGTACGATCCGGGCTAACAAGGTTAATTATGGGCAATTTACACAGTATTAATTCATGACCTGATAGCCCTTGAACCCTTGAAGTGTTTCTATTGTTATGGCACTGCCTGGAAAGTGATCGCCAACGAAGAATATGTCTAGAATAGAACTGGTTTGGTTACGGACTTGAGTCAGCGTGTCAACAATCTGCGTAAAGTTGAACATGAACAAGAAGTCTTTCATCAGGTTATTTGTAGCATTTCCGGGGTTAAGAGATTTCCAGTTAACATCTGGTACATAAAAGTCCCTAGCCATGACAATTTTCCCGCCGGGGGTATGCCTAAGCATGTAGTCGAGCAACGGGTCTGGATACATTGCATCGGCATTTGGAGGCTTGTAGACAGTTCCAACGTGAACAACGCCATCGGTTAAATGAATCTTGCGCCATGCAGCCTTAACACCTGCCACTTCCGGCATGATGAAGTATACTATTCTTTGTTTAAGAAGAATTGCCACCCCCCCACCTCTAGCTTGTCTAACCAAGCTAATAACTCAATATCCGCGTGGGACAAATTCACAGTCTGAAATGCCAGGATGCAACCATGTCTCAGTGATGGCTACAATGTCAGGCTCAATGGCCAGAAAAGTAGCCTCCAGTTCAGGTACATTATTAGCTATGCTGCGAGTATTCAAGTTGAGGAAGGTAGTCGGCTTGTGCTGTGATATGCAGATTTGCAGTTTTGGCGTGAAAGGTGGTGTCTTGTGCTAGGAGTGGGAATTGTTTCAAATGGTTCTCTGCAAAAGCGATGGTATACGTGCGGCGGTGAGGCGCCGATCATCCGTCTGCTAGGAGCTGTCCTGAAGTGGTCCTTTTTTTGTTTCTGTCTGGATAAAATAGTGAGGCGCAGTGCGCAAAGTTCATTCGAAGGAATGGCAGAATTATAACGTAGACAACCAAATCGAACAGCAAACTGCTATCGTATTTCTTTTGTTAAGCAGTTGTTAAGAACGTCCCAAATTTTTATGGAAGGGTTATACACTTATCTACACAAAATGACAAAATAAGACCCCAATGGCTTACCATTCTAAGAACACTGCAAATGAGTGATCTTCGGCATGCCCTACACGCTCGAATATCTAATCCGGCTCTTCAGTTCCTCTCAGTTCCTCAAAAGTGAAGACTTTTCTCTTTGCCTGTACTCGTAAAGCTTTGCGTGGTGGGGTTCTTGAGCGCCTGAGAACATCGCTTCTATGTTTGCGCTGGTTTTTAACCGATCTCGAAACCTGCTTGGTGCTGTGATGATTCACGTCAATCGCAGCAAAACACAGAGATTTCAGCCATTTATAGAACTTTTAAGAGCAAATATCTGTGACGAATTCCTTCTAAATGGGTTCAAAAATTCGGAATAGGCTAAAGTTAAAAAATGTTTAAATTATGCCGCGTCAAGAAAAGAATATCAGAAAATGAACATTAGCAGCTAGATTACCTTGGCTGCGTGGTGGATAAGTAAGTTTCTTTACTTCAGGCTCTCTCTCTCTCTTTTAAGCAATGGAGGGAGGGTGACAAATTAATCCCTTCGTTACAACCCTGCTGGGACGCGTCGTTCGACCCTTTGTTGACCCCCCGAAAATAAAGGATGTCTTTGGGAAGCTACATGCGGAATCTTTCCCCCGCCCTTCGCGAGGGGGGGGGGGAGATGACCTTCCATTTGTCTGGTTCGCCGCGAGACACGACCCACGATGGACAAGACAACGGAAGGAAACGGGCAACGGCGCCTTCCCGAAAGCTACCGTGACTGACAAGTGCCATCCCGACCGGAGAGAAAGCCTGCTTAGCTTGCAGCCACGGTTCCGTGCATGTGTTTGGATGGACGTACGGCTTCAGACCAGGTAGCAGGAGACCTCGGAATCCTCCTCGACCATTCCCACGGTGCTCTGCGTGCAATGTTTGGTGTCACTCTTCTGATCTGTGCCTCGTGTGGGAGAGGGCGGAGCCTAAGTGTATTTAACAGGTGGCCTGAGTGAGAACGATCGCTCTGGGCCCTGACGACAAGGCTCATCCAGTCGCTCGACGCTATGAACTTTAAGCTTGTGACTGTTTTCTCTTTTCTAAATTATGTAATCAATTTTCTGCAAAGGGCCAGTAAACCAGCTTGTTTTTCGTTTCCCAAACTTCATGTTCCATATTCCCTCAGCACGAAGGCTCGGACACGCTACCCGACGGAGCCCGGGTTCGATTGAGCCCCTGCACCACGGCGCCCTCCAAATAAATTTGCTCACCAGCAACAGGCACTGTATAATCAAGAAAAGGAGGCTTTCAAGCCATGTCCACATTTGGTAAAGTTAGTTCTTAAATTGCATCCACACAACAGACGCATTTCAGTTTATTGCGAGAGCTCGAACGATCATTAGACCTTAAAGTAGCGGTTCGTGTTGTCACTTTCTGACCAGTGAATGAAATGCCGCCAACATAAAGCTAAATAGCTTTTGAGTACCAGTGTGACTTTCATACTATTAAGCGTCGTTTGCGTCACACAAGTGCTTAGCATTATGAAAACTTAGCCAAGGCCTATTTGTTTTCACGATTGAAATAAAAAGTGAGGAGAAATAAAATAAGCAGAAACCTTTAGATCCCTCTAAAGGTTTTGCATGAATTTTCCCGAGTCATGCTTTGAGAAAAACACGGAGGCACTCTACCAAAGTTTGGACAAGCTTTGGTAACGTTACATTTTTGTCGTCGATGCATTATGGCAAATGGGGTAATTTTCGCTTTTGAAGAAACAACTTAGATTGTACTATATTGCAAGAAACTGAGTCCATAACTCATTTAAAAAAATCCCACTTAATATTAACCAGGGTAATTGCTGCGTTTTTACCGGATACTAACCGAGTATTTTTAACTGCCGCTGTATTATGCGATTGGAGCGATTACTCTCTCTGGCAATTTTTCGATTCGTGAATCTGAGCGAGGTGGAAAAAATACATAAACTCAATTACATTCAGAAGATATCACAGAAACTATTCTCCATTGTTTTTCAGATTTTTGTTTGGGTGAAGAATGCGCACAGGTGCTTTTTTGCTGGCTGGAAAATAGCCGGCGGATGCATAGTGTGTTCTTCAAGCTAGGTGATGATGCGGAAAAAAATTTTGGAAACACTGGCCAGACTTCTGGACTCTAACTGCACCCTTACGTCCATCGAGGCACTCGAGTATTTTATAAACAGTAAAGCAGGACAGCATGTGAAGAACCTCGAAAGTTGGCGATGTTCCGTAAATACGTACCAGCCAGTGCAGATGAATAACTGTGGCGTTCGAATCCGCCGCTTAGCTTCGGCATTCTCCCATAGCGGCAAACTCCACGTTGTCACGTATTGGTGACTGCAGTCCTGCGTGGAGGAATACCGCAAAGCATATCTTCCAAACTAAACACTTTCGTTGATGTTACTTGTGCCCGCAAAGAACTCGGCGGCAGCGCAGCATAAAGCGTGCTGGGCGGTCGTCAAATAGAATGCCTGCCGCTCTCGGTCGTGCTCAATTTAAAGCTGAAAGCGAACTTTCTACATACGGGTTCGAAAGTCACCACAACAGTAATGAACAACATAGAATCGACTACGCCTGGATGCGATCAATCAAGATAAATCTGCTTGCGTTGTTGCTTTACAAATAAAGCGATAAAGGCTCGTGTCGCCATATTTGAAACATGAGCAGACAAACTGTGCACTGATTCAAGAAATTTTTCCCCTTTCAAAAAAACATCAACCTGATGAGGCTTAGGCTGATCAAACTTCCAAACCAGTTGATGGCATCTTTAAAGAAGGGACTATTCACTACTCTTACCAACCATGCAAGAACGTGTTTTTGCAGCCGCTTGTCTTGAGTGGGACCACTGGAAGCTCCATAGATGAATAAGATAATCCCATGCAAACCAGTCTGTTTTAAGAAAGCGCAGCGTTCAGTGTCATTTGAGTGAACGGTCTACATTGTGGACAAGTACAAATAAATTAACATCTTGTTCTGACTCAAGAAGGAAAGTTGGGCACTGTCTTGCCTGTATCTGCCTTGCACAATTCTGACACCTGACTTCGGGTAGGCGGAGGAAGCGATATATAGCGAAGTGATATTTCAAAAAAATTGCGGACAATGTTCTTCTCCATTCTATGGCTGCAAAAAGTTGTGTACGGTCTCTTCCGCAATTCTACTCTCTGAGAGTGCTTTTGTTTTTCGCTGCTGTCAATGCATTTGAATCTGTCCACAGCGTAAATTTTGGCATGTACTTCAACCTTCTATTTTGTCGCCGCCCGCTGCTTACGATGCACTCTTTCTGTTCAACTCTGGGGGCTTTATAAGTGCATTCTCTGCGTGGTGAAAAAAATAGTCAGCACACTATATTCATACTAGGGCGCATCATTTTGTCTTTAACGATTTCCACTTTAAGATCATTTTGCTTAGTGCGGAATATAATAGTGATGGTGCACCGCATCTTCCTGGCATGAAATAAAAGAGACCGCATAAATTGTAGAATCTCTTCAATTAAAATGAAGCAAGCGGCTTAAAAAAATAATCTTGGGCAAGAGCAAACATTGCCAGTGTAAATGGATTTCCAGAAACAAAGATGCAGTCATGTGTTCTCTTCATTCACGTGCATAACATACAGCCTGCACGACAAGCCTGCCCTTGCTTTGCCAGAATAGTCTGCAGCTGCAGTGGTTTACCTCACGTTTGCCGCAAACACACAGCCCCATTTGAATGAACACTAGAGAGGTAGGCGGATTTCACCGCTTTGGGATGATGCAAGCTTTGGGGCTCCGGAATATTTCCTTCCTCACGTCACACCCCTTGTTGGAAGCAGGCCACCGGCCCCTTTTCATTGCATTCAATCCAGAACGTTCCATTTTGAAATGTCTTCAGCGAAGATCGGAAACTTTAGAAAATTACTGCTAGGTTATTTAAAGTCCCGTTTGAAGAATACGTAACACCGCTAAGTATATCCTCCTTGACTAGGAGTGTCCGCCTTTCTTTAAGACCATCCTCCACAAGTTCCTCCGAAATCTTCGACTGCATTCAATATGTTTCGTCAACCGCCCCTTCTGCTGCTTTCGCCTGTTCATTCAGGTTTTTAGTTTTTTGTGATTTGAACAAACCTGTAGAGTTAATTAAACGCGCGACGGGCAGAGGGCAGAGCCTTGAACAAAGATTACAAGCGGTTTCTCCTTTTCCGCTTGTATTTTGCTTTCTTTACGGCCTTAACACTTCACTAAGGGTGTGGATATTGTATTATTGTATTGTTTGAAGTAACATTGAGACTGCCTCTTGACTGGGTGACAGTGTTCTGATAACATTGACTTCCGAGGTAGTACCTCTGCGAATAACATAAAAAAAACTTGAGCGAATCAGACCGCACAAATTTTGCCATCCTCACCACAAGCACTGAAGTGTGGTCAAGCATGGCGTGCCCTGCAATATGCGCTTCTAGAGCCAAGCGGTCTCGGTTTCGCGAAGATAGCGTCCGTCCTCGGACTTGGATAACAAGTGGAAGCCTGCGACTTAGGACCCTTCACGATAGTTGGGATCTTCCCATTGAAGCAAATTCAAACTATTTCATTAACATCACGATCAAGCAAGCACCAGCGTGCCGCTTTGCCTTTGCCGTCATCGCTTGAGGAGTGCCCTCGTCGGCAGTAATGTCATCTATAACGTGCATTCTGACAATAAAAGCGCGCAAAAAGACAACGACGACTGAACGAGAGACACACGAAGCGCTGACTTGCAACTGATTTTATTACTAGCGAAAAACAATTTTATGAAATAAATTAATTGCAAGTAAGCCCTTCATATCTCTCTATTATTCTCTGTTATTCTTTATGTGCGCTTTCTTTGTCAGAATAGGAAACCAACTCGGACACTCCATGCCAATATGGCAATAACCGTGCAGGTAGTGAATGATACATGCCTCATGCTATATTTGTCCTTATCGCGTTGGTTGCGCGCTTCCCGCTGCGCACGTGGAAATAATGCTCAGGAAGAAAACCACATATTCTTCCTCTGTGGTCGGTTTTATCACAATTTAGCTATCGTCCTAGCTTGCGAGTACACTCCGAGGGTATTAGAATAAGCGTCGAGGACGTAAAATAAGCTCACGCATATCCTCTACATGCCTAATCAAATAATAAACTTCCCTCTCGAAAACTATTAACGGAATTCTACAACATCCCGAAGCACATGCATCGATGTCTAGTTTACTAGTGTGTGCAGCATAAAAGACAGTACCGCACGATGACATATTTTTCTGACCAAAAAGAACCGATATGATCAAGATGCAAGATTTTGAAAAAGCACAGACTGGAGAAAAGTTCTCACGCACAAAACACATGTTTTCGGCAGACTATACAGCACGCTTCGCCACGGCAGCGTTTCGATGCAGACAAAACGCAAACAACGAAAGTGTACTGGGCGCAGTCATTGCGTTGTTATGAAGTGTCGAACTTCACATGGAACCAATGGAGAGAATCACCAGAGCTGCCTTTCTCTCTCATCCTTCTTACACGCCCTTCAACCTCTTCTTCACAGCGTGTTTAAAAGAAGCGCCGAGAGGGAGGTTGTAACTGCGCCTTTCCCTTCCTGTTACCCAGTCTTCAACCCACAATAACCATGACAGCTGCCATCAGCAAGTTATTTCATCATTGTTTCAACATTTCGAGATCCATCTAGAACTTCATATTGGCCGTACCAATGTTGTAAGCACCCCTGATTTTCATTTCCTTCCTAGGAACTGGATCACTTTTTTTCCAAATAAAAGATGTCTTTGGGCGAGTAATGAGGAGCTGCCATGCAGAGATCCTTTGCTATTGCAAAGCTTGTACCACCCGACAAGGTGCAACCGGTAAGATATAACCTGTAATCCTCTCGGATCCAACTTTACTCGCAAAACATTTCTGTATTGTAAAAGCAGACAACTACGAAGACATCAAGAGCTGCCTATTCTCAGTTAGACGTTAAAACGTCATTCTTTAAAAACGGCCAATTGTTACTTATTCTCATTACGAAGCGAACAAATGTACCAGGTGTTCTAGCGAAGGTGAGACAGAATTTTTAAAACACGCTTTACTGAGACTGAAGGCGGCTTCTACGCCACTGTAAAACATGCGAAGGTGGACATCAGTAAACAGGTCAGCAATGTTAACTAGTTTTCCGCTTAACAAACTTGTCATAATAAGATTCATAACTATTAGAGTTGGACACCTAGTTGCCAATTAGATATTTGTAGAAGGTCATTTGTATAGCTAAATAATGTTTGGGAATTTCCAAGACGCGATTGCCCTTGCTGATGTGGCTCGGCAAAATTAGCTTTTTTTTTGTGACTAGAGACATGCACTGAAGGAATTGATTTGTCTGCATGCTTTTCGAATGCGCATGCATTTTGGCACGATGTTGCCACAATTTGTTGTGCCAGCGCGCCTTAAGTTCTAAAAAAATTGACAGTGGCGGTTTATCCCTGGTTAAACCTGCAGTGAAGCGAAAGCTACAGCTGGCCGAGTGGAACATTCTCAGACGACCAACCACGTGATGAGCCATGACACCGCGCCGCCGGGAGCTGCTCCGCAACAAGCAAATGCCCCGACGCTACAGGAAATCAGAAAGCTCCTCAGAACGAGTAAAGGAAAAAAAGAGAACATTGCTTTCCAGATGAGAGGCGGTGTGCTTTACAGCTTATACAAGGATAAGCGTGGAGTGGAGCGAGACGAATTAGTTGTACGCCAAAGTACCGACAGGACTTACTGCGACTTTCTCATGGCAATTCGGGGTCATGCCTGCTGGGAATCAGGAAACCAAAGCAAAGGCCTTTACAGGAATACTGTTGGCCTGGATGTTTTAAGGACATGGAGCGTTTTGTAAGGTCGTGCGACACATGTCAGCGGGGAAGAAAGGGGCGAGATAAGGAGAAAGCGCGGATGGTTTTAGTACCGATCATTACTGAGCAATTTCAACGCTTGGTGAAAGATATAGTTGGGCCACTGCCCTTGACAGAGTCAAGCTGTCGTTATATCCTCTCCATGCCTGCCACGAAGTTCCCAGAGGCTGTTGCGCAGCGCGAGGTGACGTCACGGAGTGTTGTGGCTTCACTGTTGTCAGTCTTTGTCAGAGTTGCATTCCCTTCCGAGATCCAGCGATCAGGGTAGTGCATTCACTAGTGTCATCACCACCTAATTTCTCAATCCATCATCTACAGACAACAGCGTAGAAAGGTGGCATTTTGTTCTAAAGCGTGTCTTTAGGGAATTGTGCTATGAAAAGAAGCGCGAGTGGGACTCATGCCTGCGTGCGGCACTTTTCATTTTGCGGTCAGTGCCGCATGAGTCCACTTGATTTAGCCCCGCCAAATTGGTGCACGGACCGTCATTGCGATCACATCTGCGAATGGTGCAAGAAGCCTTTGAATTGCTCGGAGAGGACCCGACAGCAGTGGAGTTCAAGTTGAGTCTACTAGTCTGTCTACATAACACTAAAGAGCTCGTGGAGGCCAGCATGAAGACAGCCCAGGCTCATTCTAAGGTGTACTATGATCGGACAGCTCGCAAACGGACGTATTATATTGGTGACAAGGTAATGTTGCTTAGAGCTTCAAGGTAGAATAGGCTCGAAGTACAGTGGGAATGGCCTGCTGAAGTAACTGCCAAGCTCTCTAAACACCAACTACGTGGTGAAAACCCCGAGAAGGCGTGAAGAAGCGCACATTTACCATTAAAACCTAACAAAGCCGTACGAGCAGAGAGAGGCCGCAATAACTGCAACGCATAACCTTCCTGAAGAGGTGGAAGGTAGCCTTATCAGTGTAAGCGGACTAGAAAGCAGCACGCAGGAACTCCTCACGAGGACTGAGCGGAGAGAACTAAAAGAATCCCAGTTGTCTGATCTCGGCGAACTCATAGCAGAGTTTGATGACTGCTTCGTAGACAGGCCAGGCAGAAGTGTTATGATTGAGCATGATATTGAGCTAACTTCCGAGGAGCCAGTGCGGCCAAGGTGCTCTGGAGAGAGAGTTATATACTTGATAAGGAGGTTAAGCGCATGCTGCAATTAGGAGTAATCGAGCACTCCGAGAGAGAATACGCTTCGCCTATGATATTGGTGGAGGCTCTGGGTAAAGACCCAAGGCCTGTAGTAGATTACTGGCAGCTAAATGTTGTCACCAGAGATCATTGGTACCCCATCCCCAATAGAGAAGAGATAGTGGAACGTGTCCGTCGAGCAGCCTATGTAACGAGCAAGGGCCGTCAAACGGGCTGCGGGGTAGTTGATATTTGGAAAAAAAACAGCGCACCTTGTTACATGGACAAAGGCAGATATAATGCCACAGCTCAAAGCAGTTCTATCAACCACATCAATTTCCCAAGGAAAGAAAGGTGCTTGGTCTCTGACTGGGAAGGTTGGCCCTCGCAATACTGGGGCATTCAGTGTGCGGCAAAGGTTGGATAGCTTGTCGAGAGCCGAAAACAGAACATGGACACTTGCTTTTTGTACGATCTTTCTGAGCCTGTAAGAAAGGTTGTGCAGGTAAGGCACCACAGCAACCTTGTGTTGGCGGTCTGTGCCAGCACTCCATTCTCTTCCTTTCAGTTTCTTTAAGATGGAGCCAGATGCTAAGATCAGCAGGTGTTCGGGGTAGCCGGCTTTTACCTGCCAATGAGTTTGCTATTTGAAGCTTTGGCCCATAGTGTGGACAGGATTTCATAAGGGCATTTGTGATGCCTAGCCTCACGATGGTTCGTACCACGAAAAAGGTTGTTTTCTGCCCTGAATTGCCTTAAGTCAAGGGAGCATAAAAATCCACTCTCAGGTAATTCATGGATCAGAACAAGGGGCGCGAGGCACTGTTAAAAGAGACCACATCTGAAACGGCATAAGGAAAAGCACTTTTGTTACTGGCCAAAGGGATTAGGTAGTCGTTAACGAATCTGAAATCCTTAACAGCCGCTGACAGAGGAAGTTGCACTTATTGCAGTCGGTCATGATAGGCGAGGAAAATATCGCTTAGGATTGGAGCAATGCAGGAGCAGATGCACACTCCGCTTTTTTGTATAAAAGTACTATCACATCTTGAAACAAAAGTAAAGTTATGGTAAACTTTCACAAGTTATAGGGTAAACTATCACAAGTTATAGGAAGCCGGCCACAGAGATACCAATTGAATTCAGAAAGAAGACGGATCCGAACGAATCAATACAACTTCAACGCACAAAAGAAGCTTGCCATGTGGAAGAGAGTAATAAAGGTCCTTAATATCAGCGGGAAAAAGAATGAGAGCACCACTTTCAGCTGCTAGAAATTCAAAAACTTTTCTGGAATCTTTCAAGAGGAAAGAATCATCCATTGTCAAAACATCGAATTTGGTTTGAAGGAATAGCCCAAGGGACTTCGGCCAAGTGCTTTTCTCAGTGACGATTACCCGCAATGGGCAATCAACTTTATGCGTATTTGCTGCGATATATACATACCGGCTTTTCTTATATATATATATATATATATATATATATATATATATATATATATATATATATATATATATATATATATATATATATATATATATATATATATATATATATATATATATATATATATGCTACGTGACGGCCAGCCGAAGAATACGACGAGAGGGCTGATGTCAATGCGATATGGTTTAATGGCCGCTGGCCTAGCGCGAGCGCTCCGCCCCGCGCCATTGCCAGCATCGCCGTCTTTGTGACACTACCCGGGGTTGACGAGCGGGGATTAGGGAGACCAGTCTAAGGCTCAGCTGTGAGAGCAGAAACTGTGCATTCGGCCAAAGGAAACAGTTCAGTGAGTGCGATTCCACAGGGTAAAACTTGAGTAGAGAGGCTGAAGTTGAGAGTCGGGAGATAGGTGAAGTTACAGATGATGGTCCAGATGGTGTGTGAAAGGAGGACATTTCGCTGACGGACAATGTCTTTGACTGGGTAAGTGACGTAGGCACCATCATGAACGGAGGAAACCGGGGACATTGGAACATAGGCTGCAGAATCGCGCGGCAGGAGAGCAAATTCAGCGGCACGTAAGCGGGGCGGCTTGGAATCGACGTTTTCAGAGCAGAGCGGCAGGTCCTAACGAAGAAGGGCAGTGGAGCAATCAATTAGCGCGGCGTGGGTTGTAAAAAAGTCGATGTAGAGGATCACATCATGGGAGAAGTGGTCGAGCGCAGTGAACAGGAAGGCTTTAGTATGTCTGGCAATGCAAACACGCGCAGTGCACATTTCAACTAGGGCAGCAGTATTGCCATCTGCGACAAGTTTGGTGTGAGGTGCGGAGTATCAGTCCTCATCCTGGTTTCGGAGCTTCGATGTCCTGCGTCAACTGTAGTCATCCGCCGTGAGTTCCGGATCCGCGCCGCCCGGCCGTGCCCCAGCCTGCCAAGCCCGAACCAGCCTCGCAGCTCACCCCCGCCCCGTCCCCCGCTTTGATCACAAGATACGACGACATGACGGCGCCGCTGCGACCCGACCCCATGACGCGACCGACCTGAGACGCTGCCCACACGTGAGGACACAGCCCTCCTGCCCATGCTGTTCGGTTAGTTCAGGGGCTTCGGCCGTCGGCTCCTGGCGACCTGCGGTCCGTAAGCTTCGTCGACCAGGATTCATTCGCCCATCTCTTAAATCGTGGCGGCCAGCACTTCACTGCTATGCCATTTCTGTTGTACCGTCCTGTGAACCTATCACGATCGAGCGCATCTCTTCTTCGATGTCTTCTTCGATTCCCGATCGGGACGATCGCTCGGCAGCCCCGGGTAGTGTCACGAAGACGACAACGCTGGCAGTGGCGCGGGACGGAGCGCTCGTGCTAGGCCAGCGGCCATGAAACCAGCTCATTGCCATCAGTCATCTCGTCTCATTCTTCGGCTGGCCGTCACGTAACAATATATATATATATATATATATATATATATATATATATATATATATATATATATATATATATATATATATATGAAGGGAGCCAACAGTCACCGAAACCAAGGTGCATAGGGAAACGTTAATTTTATTATTATTTTTTTTTAATGTGTTATGCTTATCAGGGGGAGAATAATACTTAGAATAATAAATTCCTTAAAGAAAATTACTTATAAAGCAGCTATGGTCGAGGGTGGCGCTGGTGAACACTCTCAAGGCTCGCTCACACGCAGTAAAACATAAATACCCACGAGAGCAGCAGATTGGACAGCCGTCGCCGTAGCTCAGTTGGTAAGAGCACCGGACGCGATATTCGGAGGTCGTGGGTTCGGATCCCACCGGCGGCATGGTTGTTTTTTCTGCTGCTTTATAAGTAATTTTCTTTAAGCAATTTATTATTCTAAGTATTATTCTCCCCCTGATAAGCATAACACATTAAAAAAAAAATAATAATAATAAAATTAACGTTTCCCTATGCACCTTGGTTTCGGTGACTGTTGGCTCCCTTCATAAATTTGTCAAACGGGCCCCTCTTTTCCTTTAACCTGTCTGCTAATATATATATATATATATATATATATATATATATATATATATATATATATATATATATATATATATATATATATATATATACCAAAAGTGATTCCTGGCAGCTGATTTGGTCAATATAATATAAAGTCACCAAAAATTGAAGAAACATAACAGGATTTAATGCACGACGTTTCGGCTGGAGGACCAGCCTTTTTCGAGTGTAGTACAGCGTTTGAAATACGCAGTTTTTATAGAGAATGCGCGAGGTACAAAGTTTACAAGTTTACAGCAAAGCACGAGTTCAGAACACTTGGGGGAAGGAAGAGACCAGTAAGAACTTTTTTTTAAAACAAAGGAAGAGAGAGAATCGCTGCAGGTGTTCCGGAGAGGTCGATTTTTTTAATAACAAAATAACAATAAGATAAACAAAGGGAGATTCTTTCGCACCACCTCAGGGCTGCCTTGAAAAGGCCCTCGAGGTGTCGCTCCTCTCGGGATTTTGGTGACAAGCGTGAAGGGCTCCACCTCTGTACAAGGAGGAAGCTACATTCCAGAGAAACAGGTAGGGGGGGGGGGGGAGGAGGGGGAGTAAAGAGGAATGCAAACGAGTCCTCTAATAAAGAAAAAAGACGAAAAAAAGAAAAAAGGAAAGTAGTGAAAAAAGGAAAGAAGAGCCATTGTACAAGGCTTGGTAATATGCATTCAGAGAACGGTGGTGGCAACACGAGAGAATACAAATAGAACATTAAAAAAATGGAAAAAAAATAAAACATAAAAAAGGGGTATTATTTTCCACTACCTCAGGGCTGCTTTGGAAAGGGGTGAAGGGCGTATTTTGGTGACAAGCGTGAAGGGCTTGACCCCTGTACATGCAGAAGGCAACATTCCACAGGAACTGGTAGGGAGGAAGGGAGGGGGGTAGAGAGGAATTCCATGATAACATCGGATATGATAACATCGTCTACAATCGGCAACCGTAGCTTCAGAGCATCCGCGCCATGCAATAAACCTAGGTGCAAACTCTGTTCGATGATGACAACAACAACCAGCGCTAAAAGCACAGCGTCATCCTTCTCATTTAAGATAAAAGGTAACTTTTCATGCGACAGCCCTAATGTTGCCTACCTCCTGGAATGTGGCACCTGTAAAGCTCAGTACGTAGGGCAGACAGTTACACTATTCAGAATTCGCATCAACAACCACAGATCACATGTGCGGACACAGCCAAATCTCCCACTTTCAAAACACATCAACAACCTTGGGCACCCATTCGATAACTTTACAGCTATTGTACTCCAATCGGGGTTCAAAACAAATTATGACTGCGAGAGCTGTGAATCGTACCTGATTCACAAATTTAACACAGTCTCGAGCGGCATTAACGAAACAGTAGTCCGGCTATCATGCTTACACACTCAATAGATGTAACAAATAGTTATCCCAGACTCATAGAATAATAATTATCCCAGACTATCAAAAATAATTATCCCAGACTCATAGAACGGGCGGCAGCATGCATAACAAGCATAGCTTCCGACGTGTTTTCCTTTATTCACTTGCATTGTCCCCAGTTTTTTCACTCGCATTGTCCCACATTTACTGCTATTTTCTTTCCCCTTTTTATTATTATTCTAATCTTGTATTGTCGCGCATTGTATTATATTGTCACCCATTTGCTGTTATCTCCCCTCATTTTTTGCTGTCATGTCGGTCTTCGCTTCATACATTGATGAATTGTTTACTCTGAATGGTCATTTGTCTTGCGGTATATTGTACTTCCGACTCATTGCAGTTCGTTTCTGGCGTTGGATTTATTGTGAGCCTTGTCTTTTGTCTGTATCTGTATGCGTGTGTACGGAGTGCCCTTCTAAGGATTGGTTAGGAACTTGTATTATCTGATTTCTCTCGTGTTGCCACAACCCTTGTCTGAATGGATGTTTCCAAGTCTTGTACAATGGCTCTTCTTTCCTTTTTCTCCCTAATTTTTTTCTTTTTCTTATTCTTTTTGTTTTTGTGTCTTTGTTTCTCTTTTTTTTCTTCTTTCTTTAGAGGCCTCATTGGCATTTCGCTTTACCCCCCTCCCTTCCCCCTTACCAGTTCCTGTGGAATGTTGCCTTCTGCATGTACAGGGGTCAAGCCCTTCACGCTTGTCACCAAAATACGCCCTTCACCCGTTTCCAAAGCAGCCCTGAGGTAGTGGAAAAGAATCACCTTTTTTCTTTTTTTCTTTTTCTTTTCTTTTTTCATTTTTTTAATGTCCTATTTGTATTCTCTCGTGTTGCCACCACCCTTCTCTGAATGCATATTACCAAGCCTTGTACAATGGCTCTTTTTTAATTTTTTCGCTACTTTCCGTTTGTTCTCTCTTTTTTCGTCCTTTTTTTCTTTATTAGAGGCCTCGTTTGCATTCCTCTTTACTCCTCCTCATTCCACCCCCCCCCCCCTACCAGTTTCTCTAGAATGTAGCCTCCTCCTTGTACAGGGGTGGAGCCCTTCACGCTTGTCACAAAAATCCTGAGAGGAGCGACACCTCGAGGGCCTTTTCAAGGCAGCCCTGAGGTGGTGCGAAAGAATCTCCCTTTTTTATCTTATTGTTCTTTTGTTATTAAAAAAAATCGGCCTCTCCGGAACACCTGCATCGATTCTCTCTCTTCCTTTGTTAAAAAAAAGTTCTTACTGGTCTCTTTCTTCCCCCCAAGTGTTCTGAACTCGTGCTTTGCTGTAAACTTGGAAAATTTGTACCTCGCGCATTCTCTATAAAAACTGCGTGTTTCAAACGCTGTACTACACTCGAAAAAGGCTGGTCCTCCAGCCGAAACGTCGTGAATTAAATCGCGTATGTTTCTTCAATTTTTGGTGATTTTATAATATATATATATATATATATATATATATATATATATATATATATATATATATATATATATATATATATATATATATGCTCAACGCTCCAAGAGAAACGCACGTCCTTCTAGAGGATAGTGGCAAGATATGGGCAATGTCGGCGAATCTCTCGATAAACCAGCGGATATACGAACAGAGCACAAGAAAACTCCTCACATCGATTAAGGAACGTTGGACGGAAAACTCGCGGACGGAACGAACTTTTTCAATGTCGGGCTTCACACCAAAAGCTTAAACCAAATACCCGAGGCTCTTAATTTTGCGCCACCGAATCTGCTCTTCTTGGAGTATAGTTGGAGACCTGCGCGACAGAAGACGGCGCAGGTGGCCTTTGAACGTGGACGAGAAGGAGAAAGCCGCAACATCATAAAAGCAGCACAAGCACGTCGTTAATTTGAAGTCACGCAGCAGTGAGTCCCCAATGCCTTCTGAAGCTTAAGGAATGTTGAATAGCCCGAAGGGCATTACTATCGGGCATAGCCATGACCCCAAAGGCATAGGTCATCGGGAGAATCGAGCATGCTCTCAGGAACGGAGGTAGCCTAGATGCGGCGAAGAGAAAATTAGGCAATGGCAAAAGCAAGATTTATTCGTAAAGAGACAAAGAGGGCAATGTAATGTCATTAGCAATATTGATACGAAACGGCAAGTAACCGAACAATTGTACACAAATCTATATAGTCGACCATATAATCAGAACGTTATTGAGCGAGGCAGCAGCACCCAGCAATGGGACATCTGGCCAGTAATGAAAGAGGAAGTAAAGGAAGCCTTACAGGGCAAGCAGCTGGAGATGTACAGGTAACAGCAGATCTGTTGAGAGACGGAGGGGAGATTGCGCTTTAAAAACTGGCCACCATGTACACGCAAAAATTGAGGGGGGAGGGGCGCACTTTGTTGACCTAAACTTCGGTGAAGCGAAAGCCTCTAGCGCGGTGTTGCTGCTTTTGTCACTGATGAGTGGTTACAATGTTCATTAAGTACGCCACTGTTTGTGAATCTTAAATGCTGGAGACACTAGGGGGCGTTTGTGAGGCATCCGTCTGATTCACCGCCTTTCCGCGAACACTCTCCAGCGTCCCAAACAAGGAGAACTATATGTGCGTTGGGAGGAAGAAGCGTAGTCGTTAGCACGCTTTGATGCGGAACTGAATGATGGTGGTTCGAATCCAACCCTGAATAAAGATTTTTTTTCTCATTGAGTTGCAGTATGTAGCCAACGCCGGAAAGATCCGTGGCCGCGAGTATGAGCCATTAAAGGCTTTCGCCTTAAAAACTTATCACCTTGACCAAACCAGAAGCTTGGAATAGCGCTAACGTTATCTAAATTCATAAAAAAGGAAACGTCAAGGACTTGAAAAACTAGACTGATCTCATTACTGTCCATGATTACAAGTGATTTACTAATGGGTAATAGAATCAAGACAACCTCAGACTTCAATCAACCAAATGGTCAGGCAGGCTTTCATAATAGATATTCGACAATCTACAATACTCGCAATATCAATCAGGTCATAGACAATTGTGCAGAATATATATGACCACAATATGTAGCCTTCATTGATTACATGAAAGCATTTGACTCAGTGGAAAACTCAGCAGTCATGCAGGCATTACGGAATCATGGTGTAGAATAGTTTTATGTGAAGAAACCTGGATATATCTATAACGACTGCACGGCTACCACAGTCCTCCATAAAATCAGCTATAAGGTACCAATAAAGAACGGCGTCAGGCAGTGAGACACGATGTCGCCAATGCTATTCGCCGCCTGTTCGCAGGAGCTTTTCCAAAGCCTGGATTGAGGACAGTTATGGACAGGAGTTAATGGAGCATACCTAAGTAATCTGCGATTCGCTGATGACATTGCTTTCTTAATTCACTCAGGAGAGGAACTGCAAATCCTGAGCAATGAGTTAGACACGCAGAGCAGAACGGGAGAAAGGTGGGCAGATAAAAATACTCAAGAAGTTGGCGCTGGAAAAACGAGGACAAGTCAGTTTTTTCCGCGCCAACTTCATCAGTATGAATATCAACCAACTAGCTCAACTTCCTGCTCTCCTAGGCGGATAAGAAGTTTGAGGGGTACGATGGCCTCAGCTGGCAAAGGACACGGTTAAATGGAGAGACATGCGAGAGGCCTTTGACATGCAGTGGGCAGTGTCAGGCTGATGATGAGCCCATCGGTGGTGAAAAAGGCAGCCTTCTCACAAACCTCTCGTCAACAGCAATATTCCAGTAGCCTAGACTAAACGCAAATTAATAGAAGAAAAATACCAGGCACCATGCTCGCAGTCGAGGCCTTCATCAGTTCTCGGAAGAGGGTGGAAGTCTTTATTCTTTATCTGATTGAGGTGACAATAATCAACACAGAAGCGCCAACTTCCATCCTTCTTTTCGACCAACACCACACGGGACGCCAAAGGACTGATGGAAGGCTATATAATGTTGTTAACCAGCATCTTGTTTACCTCTGTTTGGATGACACAACACTTAGAAAGGGATTCAAAATACTGCCTTCTTTGTATGAACTGTATGAATTGTTGCGATGGGCCACGACAGTATTTTGTCCCAGAGAGCGATTTTCGAAATTGAAGATGTCACTGTAGGAAATCAAAATGGCTAAAATGGGCACATGCGTTGTCACGAGGCAAATTCTCCGCGTTCACTTCCGAAGTAGGGTAGGGACCTGAAGCGGCCGACGGGGAAGTTCAAAGAGACCATTCGGAGGCGCATCTGCGAGAGCATGAACTGTGCATTTTGTCAAAGGAAGTTCATCAAGGTCGATGCCACGAGGTAAAACTTTGTTTGAGGGGATGAAGTTCAGAATGGGAGGAAGGTGCGATTGACCGTGATTGTCAGTGGGGCTTGTGAAAGGATCATGTTGCTCTCGAGAACGACGTCTTTCACTGGGTAAGTGTTTAGTTGCCATGAGGAACAGCTGAAACGGGGAAATTGGAACACAGTGTGCAGCTTCACGCGGCAGGCGAGTAAAATCAGTGGAACGTGAGGCGGCTTAGGTCAGTGCTTTCAGAGCAGAGCGGCCGGTTCAAGCGGAGAAGGCTAGTAGCACTTCGTTGGCGCCACGAACGGCTCAGGAAATGACAGGTGTCACAACCTTCTTTAGACGACGGTGAAAGGAGGAGCTCGAGACAAAAACTTAGGGGCCAGTGTCAATCAAAGCGTTAACTGGTGCACCATGCACAAAGATATGTAGAAGGTTCTAGTGAGGAGCGAGAGTCTGTAGAGGATTTTCAGGCCCGGATTTTCAAGCGTCACCTCTAGGAGCTCTCACGGTTATTTTTCCGACTGAGAGCCAGGAAAGGGGGCGCAGGACGGGGTTGAAATTGCTGTGAACGGGAGCGGCTGACCGGAGGTGAAGGCGAGCGGGGGACCTGTGCGGGGTTGGAGTACATGCCGAAGTCGTGTGAGAGCTCAGCATGGGAAGAGTCGGCACGGCGATTGTAATTAGAGCTAGGTCGAGATCGCGAAAACCAAAGGCTGCAGCAGTAGCGGAAAAAGTGTCCGGCATGTAAACAGGTCAATCAAATCGGCCGGTCGTCCGAAGCCCACCAGTTCGCAGGACTATAGTAGCCACACAGCATCTGGATGGGGGCGGTCGCTGTAGCAGAAGCAACCAGTGGAGCGGTGGGTGGCAAACATGTCGATCCAAGGGGCAGATGGGAATTGAGACCCATGTTCTCGAACTCCTTGCGAACTATGGCTTGGATCAGGGAAATCCCAGCTTCAGCGGTCTGAGCGATGAAGGTGACGGGTGATATAGCCTGCAGTTCTCTGCGTACAAAATGGGTGAAATTGGCAGGATGAGACGGCTAGTGCAGAGTTGAGAGCTCCTCGCACGAAGATGTCGCCGCCGTGTTCAGGAAACGGTCGAAACTGGCAGCAACACGGCGGTGTTTATCTTGCTCAAAGTGAACCCATACCAAGAAGACGGAGTAGATGATGGCGCAGTCTTTGCAGGGGAGTACACTAAACGCGTCATCAGCGATCTGCTTTATGATGTGTCTCACCTTGTCTGTCCCCGACATTGCGCTGTCCGCTTTAAAACACAGAGATAATGCGTTCTGGACGTAGCTGATGTATGACTAGGTCGACGACTTAGCTCGAGAAGCACGATCTTTTTTAGCGCCAAGCTTGCGTCCAATGTGCTCTTCGAATAGGCCCCGGAGGTTTTGTTTAAAGGTGGTCATGAGGTCAGTACCTCGCCATGCATCTCGAACAAGACGCGCACCGTACCCATTGTGCATGAAGGTTCGCGTCCAAGCGGTTATGCTTACTGACGCGCTCATATATGGCAAGCCAATCTTCGACATCGACGTTATCAGTGCCTCATAAGGTGCTCGGGTCGCGGGCCTTCGCAACTACGATGTTCGCCGCTGATGACGTCGCTGTGGCCGGCAATGTATCGGACGGCAGGGTGACGAACGCAAGCTGACGACCGCCGCAGAGATCCAAAGCATGCTTCTGGTGTAGTGGCCAGCACAGCCTCCACCAAATATTATCAGAGTACACTCAGTAGTAGGGGAAGCAGGCCGCAGTCAGAGGGGCATACAAAAACTATTCCACCCCAGCACTAGCTGCAACGTTCTCGAAGTCTGCGATACCAGCACGACAGCAGAACGTACTCTTCATCTTGCGACTACGTTCCGTAACAATATTATCGTTGTTTGCTATGCGTCACATTTTGTCACTGTTCTCTGTTAGGGATTTTTTCTCCGTTAATAAGACAGACAGCCGGCATCGACATTTTTTTTATTTTCAAAGAGACCAATAATGAAAGGCCATTCTCTCTTAAGGTCGACTCTCGACGGTTTGCTGACAAAATTTGAAAGCATGAGGTGGAACCAGCGAAGTATCTTGAAACCGGTGACCGCCTTGCATGTCGCCATCTGTGCAGCGTACGGCTGCACACTTTTAGTAATAGCAATGTTCGAAGAGAGAACTCGACTAGGCAGCACAGCAACAAGCATCTTGTCATACAGCAGAGCTTCAGGGCACTATGGCATCAATTGGTATTCATTACATATTTGATTTGCTGTCACAAAGTAAAAGTCGCCGCATCAATCACTCGATTTTAGAAATTGTGCTCTGAGCCAAGACGGTATATTTAATAACATTGGTAAAGAAAAGCTATTTATTTATTTTTCTTTAGTGATGTGCTTTGCCACACAACCAACTTCCCGACAGATAAGGCTTTTTAGAGGAAACAACCGGGACCGTTTTTTATGAAAACCTGCTATACAACATTGACGCCAAAAACTTTTATAAAGGGCTGTTCTTCATAGATCAACTGTCTTCCGTACGTTTAGACAAAAAATTATAGGTTAAGCAGCAAGGATATGTACTCTTCACAGTGTTCTGAGAACATTTAAAAGCAGCCATACCTTAAGAGGTGCAATAAGAGAACAAGTTACTCATTGGCATTCGATCAAGCGAAGATATACAGCTAAAAACGAAAGCTATGCAGCTTCCATAGGAGCTTCGTAGCTGAAAATGTGTCCTTGTGCAGGGTTAAAACCCGGGAACGCAACTTCGCCGGAACAGTCGCCATGCCAACTGAACTAATCGGAACCGCTAGCATATGGTAAGACGAGAGCGAATTGGTCAATAACGAAATTTGCAAAACGGTTGGCCAAATATTTAGAAGAATTGTCCGAGGCGGAGTACATTTGTAATACAGGAGCAAATTACTCTTTGTTAGCAGTTTGAGTTATTGGTTAATTCACAAACATTTCGGGGAATTCCTTGATGCGGAATATATTTGTAATACGGGACAAAATTACTCACTGTTCGCATTTGAAGTTATTGATCAATTCACTTTTGCGTACCATATGTTGGCCCTCACGGTTATCTCAGTTCGTAGAGCGACCGCTCTGGTGAAGTGGTGGTCCCGTGGTCGAACCACGGAACAGGACGAAATTTTTCTTAACTACGAAGTTTCTGTGGAAGCTGTATAGCTTTCCTTATAGCCGTAAGGCTGCACTTCGGTTAGTGCCAATAAGTATTTTTTTCCCTTATTACAAATTTTCTTCATCTTCGGGAATTCCTTTAAACGTTTGACCATCTGCAGACAGGGCAGCTAGAAGTAAAGCACCTGTGCTTTTCTGGGGTTTATATTGAAAGATGTCCTCTTAAACTAAAGTGGCTGCTTATATTGCAAAAGAAAGCTTCGGATTTATTTGTGTTCTGTGCTTAGTAGGCGACCTGCACAAGAAACTGAAGTTTGTTTAATAATAAAATGCCTAGTACCATGCGTGTTGCCATTGAAACAAAAGAATATTTTACAGATTTTGTAAGCAACACAGGAAGGGGCTCTGCCCGGGATAGATTCTTTTATTGATATAATTTCATTATTTTAGAGAATGTGCAGAACTTACAACCATATGCTTTGCCAACAACTGCAGCTAGCCGATAATCGCCAGATACCCAATCGGCAGTGAAAAAATCTCTGACGGACATCACAAAAATTAGCAGAATAAAACATTTGAAACCTATAAAAACAATCTTAAAATGTCTCCAGAAAACGAAAATTATGCGTACAGGTACATACACCCTAGATTTATGCAACTGAGAAAAAGACATCAGCAATACAGTGGGGTATTTGGAAAGCCGAAAAAGCGTGTCCAGAAAAGCACCGAGTGTAAGCGTGGTCGTCTTCTTCTACTCAGTGTAACTCTGAAGCAACTTTCGAGAACGTGAATCGTTTTTATAAACATAACATAGCCCTTTTCCTTTTTAATATGAAGTATAAATGTATTTCATGTACTTGCTAATGTGCTGTATATTTCGTCTACCATAAAAATTTCAGTAACAAGTACAATAAATTTACATTAGTATCATTTCTTTTGTTTCTGGTTGGTATCACCATGGAAAGAAAACTAGCAAGGAGCGTGACTTGGTATTTGTGAATCCTTGTTATCAAAAAATATACAGGAAAACAACGTGCAAAAGAGATCGTCACTTGAGAAGACAGGCCTGGCTCCTAGTCGGGTTTCGCTTTCACTCGCTCCGTAGCATGATGCCTGCGCTTGAATTTTGAGTCAGACCTCGGGCGCCGTCCATTCAACCTGAAAACGCATCGATACAAACAGCGCTTGAGGAAACGGACAAGAACCGCGCCGCAGAATGTACATTCACTGAAAAACACTACGAATCAAGCCATGGCGTTGTGGAATCAGGAGTCGTTTCGTAAAGGATACGCGGTCTGGGTCCAACAGTGACTTTAACAGCCGCAACAAGAACAAGATTAAAGGTCCTAAATAGGGGCTGACCGCTGCCAGCTCCAGACGCCACGCGAAAATGATTCATTCCGCACCTCGGCCTCCCTTCACCTGAGCAGCACTTCAAAAGTTGAATGAGAGGGGGAAACGAACGAATATGAAAGCCGCTTGCCTTCCTCTCTCTGTTCGGGAATACTCTTTGTTTGCCAATTTTCCACGATCGCTTTCTGCTGCATTCTCTCATGCGGCAGCATTGTGTGCTTCTTTGTGGCCCACCGCGAGTTTCCCTCCTCTTGCACAAACTTCTGCAGTGTCGACAGAATGGGGCAGGTCGCTTTCGCTTTGTTCAGACACGCCTAATCAGTCTGGCATTTTTGCGGTGGCTATCGCTTCTGGAATGCTGCGGTGCCATTCTCGGACGATTAAACTTTTGACCTGATTTCACCTTCAGAATGTTTTCGGGCCCGTCCTTTGTCTTTTTTTTTGCGGACTACCACCTGGATTGGCTCTCCTTGCACATGGCCGCTTTCTAGAAAGTGCACCAGCCGTTCCGTCTTCAGCACCTGCTCTTTCACTCAGCACCGAGCTGCATGTTCCACTTGATTTCGAACTATAGGAATCGCGCTTTCGATGCGTCGCTGCTCGTTTTATCCCCAGAGAGTTCTGATTCCACTTTATTTTCCGCTGTGCCTAGCACCTTGCTCTCCTGAGGCCCACTATCCAGCCCTACAACACTAACTCTCTGGCCCGCTAGTTTACCCGTACCACACTCTTTGGTAAACGTTGCGTTCTGGCCTGGGGTTTGAGCGGCGTGCTCAGTTGACGCGCGGTCACTGTCTCTACAGTAAAGCGTCTCGAACACTTGGCTACTATGGCTCTCTAGCCGCATCAAAGGAGTGTCTTCCTTGATTCCTTCAGTGCGCTGGCCGGTCAGTTCACTATTCGCTTTCTGAGAGAAAACGTCGGCCTCTGATTCGACAAATGCTGCCCTTGCAAGTTCCAAAATGGCTTTCCTTTCTCGGCCAGAACATTTCCTGCCATTACTCCTTTGAGCAACGTCTGCGTACTGTTCGCTTAGTTTCTCTAGTTCCTTCTCTAGTTCTTCTGTAGTTCAGCTTGTCTTTCGCTATTCTTCACGTGCACGTCTTTTTCTCGTTACTCGCGAATTTTTGCTTTTCTTTTTCCTTTTGCCCCAGAATTAGTTCTCAAGTCTCGTCTGCCTCCTCGACTGTTACCACTTCTGCAAGCCTAATATCCAAAATCGCTTCTCTTGTTTTAGTGGGGCCGACTGGAATGCCGAGATCTTCCAGAATTTCAAGCAGGTCCTCTACTTTGAGCCTAATTGTCCATCGCGTATCACACCTTGTGCCGCTAACCACCACTAAATTACAAGCTCTAGCTGCAAGCGATCAAAACAAAATGCCAGATTTCCATAACGCCGAAAACGAAAATGCCACACCTAACATCTACCTGTGCTAGTGCAGTCTGGCGAAATGAGGCAAACATCGGGCACTCACCCTGTCGAGTATGGCTGACGCCGTAAGTCCCGTAGCCTCTACCCAGGTGTTGACGCTTGTGGTTTCAGATCCCAGCGCTGATCCACAGTGGTTGGAGCTGCCAGACTTCCAATCACCAATTCCTCCCACAAGAGGAACAGGTCTGGCTTGTGCAGCTTCCACACCTGTGTCATGCTGCTCTCTCGCTGGCCGACCGTTGTTGCCGCTTGTAGGTTCCGGTTTCACCAGTTGTTGGGGCGCCAAGACTTCGGATCCCACCGCTGATCACCAGTAGTTAGGGCGTCCAGAGATCGGATCCCACCGCTGCCACCAGGTGTTACGGGCCGGGTAGCATGGCCGTTTGCTTTGATGCAGGGTAGTGTGGTTTTGTCGGAGAAGAGACTAGGAAGGATAGAAGCTTGACATTTGGAACAATGAAATCACACACAGGTTTACTGGCACTTATGAAAACTTATTTACATACTTTACGAAAGAAAGAACAAAAAGTCAAGAACTAAGAGTTCATAGCGTCGAGCGACGGAATGAGCCTTCTCACCAATGCCCAGAGCCATTTGATGCCTTCTAGCTAAGGCCCAGATCCACTGGTTGAGCCTTCTCGCTAAGACCCTGAGCTCTCGAGCGTACTCAGGACGCTCGTTAAATACACTGAGGCTCTGCCTCTTTCACTACACGACACAAAGGTCGGAAGAGTCGCCGCACATAGCCCGTTGAGGCCCGTGGTATTGGGCGAGGAGGATACCGAGGTCCGCGGCTACTTTTCCCTAAGCTCTCAATCACGGCCCTCTTCCCCTTCGACTCTATACCGTCGGTCGCGTCTTGCGAGGAACTGCAGACAAAGAGAAGGTCATCTCCCCCTCTTCGTGTGCGTGTGAAACATACTAGCGGCTGCTTCCCGGAGACATCTTTTTTTCGCAGGGGTTCTCGTGGGTCAACGATCTGTCGAAATTGCCGCTTCTTAGTGGTCATTCCGGTCGATGAATCTTCGCTAAGATCATTGCCGGTCGTTGAATCGTCGCTTTAATCGGGGGTGTGGATCTCGTTCATAGCATCATCCTTAATGTTAATGAAAAAAAAAATTTACTGCATATATAACCCAATCAAAGATATAATCAGTTATTATATTAAGTCAAATCACGAGAGATGTCACGAAATGATGATTCTATGATCTTCTTTCTCAGTATTTTTGATCATGGTTCCTGTATTTATTGCGAGCAAAGCAATAAATTCATTAGTTGTTAGCGCTGTATCTGCGTCATCTTGTCGGTGTCCTGATATCCTGCGTGGTTTTGCGAAGAATCATGAACCAACTGGCCCGGCGGCTTTCTGTGAAGAAGTTTGGTGACCTCGTGCGAATTTTCCTTAATGACTTTTGAGTTTACTGACTACCGACATCGAAGATATACTAACTTGGCACTGTTGCCTGCCTTTCAAGATGTCACATACTTGGTATAATACTGGATGCAAGCTTTGTGTTTTTGTTGAAGCGGACCACTGTTACGGACGCGGTTGTGTCTTACTTCGACACAGATACTACATTTTCTTCTGTCACAGTGAGTGTTACACCTTACTTGTTGTTGGTGTGATTGTAAAGCATTATGAAGTGCGCTATATTCTGGTCTATTGTCGTGGTTTTTTGTGCCTTTTATAGTCAGTTCAATCTCCAGCAAGGCCAGTGGTTTGCACTAGCTTGTAGCAATTCATGCAGAATTAATTTCATTGCCTGACCACCTTCACTCCATTTCCTATCAGGTAGCTGTCTGGCTCATACATCATATATATATATAATGCCGTTTAGAGCTATTTTCTCTGAAACCACAATGGCCTCCTTGCAATTGTTCAGGAAATAATAGCTGGCGCTTGCTCGCCATACGGGCAGATTTTATTCTCTGTGTTAGCGTTAGCATGCATAATATCACACATCAGTAATGTGAAGAATGTTGGCATTTTATAAGAATCATTGAGCAATATAAACTCATATGAAATGATGGACTGTTTATTTGTGAAATGCATACTGGCACCATGCATACCGTTCAGAGAAGAAAATACTGACGTGGCTGAGAACCTGTTCGTCGAGGGATGATGACTACTCAGCAGGCTCACCGCTGCGGTTCACTCTACAACTTCCATATTGTCAAGAATATGGATATTCAGCATCAGCTACCTTGTTTGCGTACAAGCTATTCTTTGGGAGTTAGTGTCACTGTCCAAGGCTTTCTCAAGCTCGTGTATATTGATGCACAGGCATGGGTCTTCGATTGTTTCCTCTGAAAAAATTAGAAGGTAAATGTAACTGCAATTAAATGCTATTTCGCAGCACCATAATACCAATAAAGCAGGCATGGTGCAGTCGTTCTTTGGATGGCAGTAAGGAATTCATTGCCGAAGCTTCTTGTGCTTTGTGAATGTCTTTGTTCTGAGAAACATTTTCCACATTTCTGCCGTATTGTGATTTGCGAGTCGATAAATGTTTTTGTTGGCGCAAAGTCTGTCTACTGAAATGAAGACCTCCAGTATTACAGGTATATAACGTTATGTGAGCATTATAATGGCAAATTGAAAGAACACTTAAGAAAAAAAAATTAAAGTTGGAGCAAAATATGGACCCATTGCATTCATTTTCTATGAAGAGGGTAGGGCTGTAAGAAGCGCTAAAAGGCCAATGGCTCGGCGGTAATAGCGTTCAGTCTCCCCAACAAATTTGTCACTTTTTTATTTTCGGGCTGGTTCTTTCTCGACACATATCGCGGAAAAATTTATGACACGCCAAGACTCCCAAGTGTAGGTAGGACGGCAGTCTCAGCATACAGAGTCAGGTGGTCTGCGGCGACTATGATCTATCGATTCCAGGGGTAGTGAGGAGAAGCGGCCCATATACTTCTATGCCCACAGGGTCGAAAGGGCGTGCCGGGCACGGTGATGATTGCAAAGAGGCAGTCGACGGGCGAGGTGTCGACTTCCGCTTCTGCCAGACAGTGTAGAAGCGAACATAACGAAGAACAAAGTTGTACATGCCCCGCCAAAAGTACCTCTGGCGCTGTCGCTCGTAGGCTTTCAGTGAGCCAGCGTGAGCGCTCCGAGGGTCGGCATAGTGGCCTGCAGAAATCTCATACCGAAGATATCAGGGAATCACGAGAAGCCAGTTTCAGCTGTCCAGATGATAGTTGCCGCTCTGCAGATCGTCGCGGATGGCAAAATAGGAAACTTGGCGACGAAAGACCCGAGGGGAGGAGGCCGTAGAGTGTGCACGAAGGGCGTCGAGCAAGGATGAAATTCATGGACCCTGCCGCTGTGTAGGGACATGTCCATGGTAGTGAGGGCTGCAAGTAGGGAATCATATATCGGCGAAGAGGGCGCCGGAGAGGGCAGTGGTGAGCGTGACAAGGCGTCGGCGTGGGGGTGCTTGCGGCTCGACCGGTAAAATACGGCAATATCGACTCCTGAAGAGGGAGGGCCCAGCGGCTAAAGCGCCCTGAGGGATCTTTGAGTGGGGCCAACCAGCACAAGGCGCGGTGATCAGTAAGAACGGTGAACGGGCGGCCATATAAGTACGGGCCGAATTTTGTGAGAGCCAACACTACGGCGAGACTCTCCTTTTCTCTCACAGTGTAGTTCGACTCAGCTTTGGTGAGAGCACGGCTGGCATACGCAACGACATATTCAGCAAAATCAGGCTTGCGCTGGGCAAGGCCAGCACCGAGGCCGATTCCGCTTGCATCGGTGTGCACCTCAGTTGGAGCAGTGGGGTCGTAGTGTCGAAGAATGGGTGGTGAATTTAAAAGATGAGGGAGCGCAGCAAAAGCTTCACCGCAGGTTGGGTCCCATGTAGATATGTCGGCGGGACCATTCAGGAGTTTCGTAAAGGACCCAACGATGGAGACGATATTGGGGACAAAGTGCCGAAAATAGGAGCAGAGACCCACAAATCGGCGCGCTTGTTCCTAGAAGTCGGTTTAGGAAAGTAAGCCACAGCCCTTAGTTTGTCACGATCTGGCAGGACGCTGTCTTTGGAGAGGAGGTGGCCCAGTATCGTCAGCTGCCACGTGCCAAAGTGATATTTCACAAGATTAATTTCAAGCCTAGCACTAGAAGGCAGCTCAATATGTGGCGCGAGCGCCTGAGATGCGTCCGAAAATTGGGCAAAACACATCATCTGAATAGCTGAGACAAATACGGCATTTGAGGCCGCGGCTGATGATGTCCATATTTCGTTAAAACGTTGCGAGAGCGTTAGAGATGCCGAAAGGCATCATGGTGAGAGAGAGAGAGAAAGACGAACGGAATGGCACGGAGGTTAAGTGGGCGGCGCCCGGTATGCTACCCTACTCGTGGGAAGGGAACGGAGGGAGAGATAGAAATGGGAGAGCGCAGAGTACGCAGGGCACACATTGCTAGTTGACAAACTTGCACTCAGTCCTGAGTCCTTTAGAAATTGAAACGTGCCTTTAAAGTTGTCCTCTTTGATGAAGGCTTACTCCAAAGACTCAGAATCTTGGCTTCCTAAGGGGCCGAGGATATAAACGGCGGAGTGTTTTAGCCAGGAGTACACGCTCACGCTAAAACCGAGAGCAGTTACAAAAAAGATGTTCTATGGTTTCGTCGCACCTGAAGATCTCACACGCAGGAGAGTCTGCCGTTGTAATTAAGTGGGAGTAGGCATTTGTAAACGCCACTCGCAGCCACAGCCAACACAACAGCGTAGCATCGCAGCGGGAGAGGCCAGGCGGATGACTGAGTTGAAGTAACTGGTCTAGGCGGTGTAGACGGCATGTGGAGTCGCCTGGACAAGAACATGACGCTAAAATCTCTTAATTTCCGGCAAGCCTTCGCAGACGCATTGCTGCGTCCGTTCTTGTCAACGGGATCTCCACAATGTTGGCACTGCTCGGAGTCGCTCGAGGAGCAGCATCAGCTGCGTCGTTACCGACAATTGCACAGTGTCCTAGTTACCACTGGAAGACGATGCTATGACCCTCTTCCTGCGCCTGGCGTTTAATATGTCTTAATTCAGCTACGGGTTGATCGTGATCGCCATGGCGTAAAGCAGAATTAAGGCATTCTAGGCCTGCCTTTGAGTCGCAGAACACAGCCCATTTGTGGGGCGTTTGTGCACCAATGTACCTCACAGCCGCTTGAAGAGCGGCCAATTCTGGCATATTGGAGGTGTCCGACACAAAGTTTGCTGGATAATACTGGTCTCTAGTGCAGGAACGACCACGGCGTAGGTTGAACTTGCACCTCCGACCGAACCATCTGTATAGACATGAGTGCAGTCAATATATCCGGCGTGGAATAGGTTGAGTGTCAACTGTTTATGGGCGGGTGTCGATAACTTCAATTTTTTCTTTATGACTGGAATTGTAAGACGCACGCATGGTTGCCGCAGACACCACAGCGCAGAGGAAGGCCGTGCATTCGGGGTGAACTCTGATGGGATGGACTACTGGTGGGCTGATATAAAATTTGAAACTGCTGCATGCGGTCTTTGAATCACCACTAACAAAAGGTTGTGCTAGAGAGTCCTTGTTAGATGCCGTATGTGGATATACAGGGCTCCAAGGGTTATGTACGTCGAGAGTGGGTAGTCCTGGGCTGTTGCAATGTTAGTCACTGTTGATGCGCTGCGAGAGAGACCCTGGCATGTGAGAAGTACCTGACCTTGTATAGTTTGGAGGGCACGCAAATTCGTCTCGCATTTGCTAGAAAGCGCTGGTGCACTATACCGCAAAAATACTAAAGAGTGCTCTGAGTTGTTGCAGCATTGGTAGTATTGACGCACCCCATAATTTTCCGCCAAGAATGTTGAGCAGGTGTGTGACAAAGAATAATTTTTTTACAAAGCTGCAATGCGGGCTCCATAATAAATTTCTGTCTATAACAATTCCTAAAAAAACGTTGAGAATCACGATAGGCAATGACATGTCGTCAATAGTGAGCGAATAACGAGCCGTCCTTTTGCACGTAAATGCCACTATAGAGCACTTCTCCGCTGACACGCTTAGACCTTGCTCTCGGAGACAGGAGGAAGTTATGGTTGCTGCTCTCTGAAGTCTTGTTCGCGAACGGAGACGCGTCACAAAGGAGGCCCAGATGCAGATGTCGTCGGCATACAAATAGATATGAATGGTAATATTTAGGTACTCCGGGAGTTTCACAAGTGTTAGAATAAAAAAGTAGTACTGAGCACTCCACCCTGTGGCACGCCCCGGGAGGTGTAATGCGCGAGTGTGGAGCTGTCGTCACACATAATAAAAAGATCCTTTTGGTCAGATAGCTTTAGAGCCACCTATAGATCCGTCCACCGATTCCAACAGCCTCTACCGCATCAAGGATGGCCTCGTGTGTCACGTTATTTCACGCACCTTTGACATCAAGAAAAAGTGCCGCGCACATGTGCTTCTGGTGTTTCCATTGCTGTACTGTGGACACAAGATCAGTGACGTTGTCTATAGAGGAGCGACCCCATCGAGAACCCGCCATTGCATTAAGATACACGTCATTGTGCCCAAGATACCACTGAAGATATGCGAGAAGCATTCTTTTCATGACTTTTCCCAAAACACTGGCTAAAGCTATTGGCCTGTATAATGACATGTCGAGTGGGGATTTCTCTGGTTTTAGTAATCGTATCATACGGATGGATCTTCACTCGGGAGGAACGACTCCTTCTTGCCACTAGCAATTGTAAAGTCTGAGGAGCTCTCTGCGCGCGTCTCGGCCAAGGTAGCACAGCGCTGCATATGTAATGCCGTCTAGACCTGGTGCAGACGAAAGCTTACTTTCTGCAAGGACAGCATCATGCTCTTCAGGAGTAAAGACATCTTCGCTGAATCCCGTGATGCATGAGAATTACGCTGAGAACCCGAGGTAAACATTGCACCCGCAATTGTCTTGCAGAAGTTAGTTGCAACTTTAATCTGGTGATGGTTTTGGTGTAAAGCCAACGCATAGAAAGGCTGTCTTTGCTGTGGAAGTGTTCGAAGCCCTCGCACCCCAGTCAAAACGCACTACAGGATTCTAAGACAGAAAATTTCTGTAGTCTGTAGTCTTGTCGTATTTTGGGCATGTCTTCTGTAGTCTGTCTTGTCTTCTGTAGTCTGTCTTGTCTTTTGTAGTCCTGTCTTCTGTAGTCTGTCTTGTCTTTTATAGTCTGTCTTCTGTAGTTTGTCCTCTCTTTTGTAGTCTGTCTTGACTTCTGTAGTCTGTCTTGTCTTCTGTAGTCTGTCTTGTCTTCTGTAGTCTGTCTTGTCTTTTATAGTCTGTCTTCTGTAGTTTGTCCTCTCTTTTGTAGTCTGTCTTGACTTCTGTAGTCTGTCTTGTCTTCTGTAGTCTGTCTTGTCTTCTGTAGTCTGTCTTGTCTTCTGTAGTTTGCCTTGTCTTCTGTAGTGTGTCTTGTGTAGTGCTCATACACTGTGTAACAGTCGTTACTGTCACCTGTCAATTAACACAGGATTTGTGTTCTGGAGTAGGCTATGCACAAAAATGCACAGCTTGTTAATGGTCGCCTGTCAATTAACACAAGCTTTGTGCATTCCAGAATAATTCGTGCACAAAACCACTAGAATTGAAATGAAAATGATCAATATTTATTTACTGTTTCGTGCTTTTTTTTCGAGCTTGCTGATGCATGCTGTCCAGCGTTGTCCTGACCGCAGGTTCCTAGATACATCGCCCATGAGCCAAGAAAAATAGTTTTTGTCTTGGCTGAAAAAAAAAACAAAAAATAGAGATCACTGCTGCTACCTGCGCAAAAAAAATGTGAAAGCATTGATGCTTCCTCGACACTGGTCGCCTTTCAAATTTGGCGCCATGGTTGTTTTCTCGTTGACTTGATTGGTTATCGATGAACTCTTATTTTACCCTCATTTCATTCCAGCAACGATTTCGAGTTTTCAAATTTCCTTCCACGGATCGTTCCTGCCCACTCACTGAATACCCGCCCAGTCTAATCACGCGTTCATTGCCTTTCGCTTCTCAATAATTACCTAATTGCCTCTAATTTATCATTCTTTATTCTATCTCCTGGTTAGGTATAGGACACTTATCACTGGTCACGTTATTGCTCATTTCGAGTTTTCAAACTTGGCGCCAAGCTTTGGCTTTGTCCATACTTCCAATTTTTCAAACTTGGCACTACGCTGTAGCTCCACCTACTTTGAGCGTTTTCAAATTTCGCGGCACTTTTTCCTTGGCCCAGCCACTTTTTGGACATTTTTGGCTGTAAATAATCATCCGATTATGAAATTTTCTTTTCGAGCAGCATCCTCACATCATCCTCACATCATCCTCTTCTGAGTTGCCCACAACTGCTGCGGACACGATCCCCGGCAACATAGCCTAGTAAACTTCTCACTTTATTCAAAATGTTGTAATACTGAACAAGGCTTATGACTGGCCGAGTTGGTACTGACTCACCTTAAAAGCAGCCAGAACACACAAGAAGACATGAGCTCAAGAGGCGGGACTAACAAAAATTTAATTGAAGATTTTGATTATTTGATTTGTGATGGTTTAACGTCCCAAAGCGACTCGGGCTATGAGGGACGCCGTAGTGGAGGGCTCCAGAAATTTCGACCACCTGGGGTTCATTAGCGTGCACTGACAACGCACAGTACACGGGCCTCTAAAATTTCGCCTCCATTGAAATTTGACTGGTGCAGCCAGGATCGAACCTGCGTCTTTTGGGACAGTAGCCGAGCGCCATAACCACTGAGCCACTGCGGCAGCATCATTGAAGGAAAGCCCCAAAAGGAGACCCGCGAAGAGATACAAGCGCACAATAACCCAAAGCAGTGAAAGGGCGAAGTGCAATCAAAGGTCACTGGCATACTAATGAATCATCTAAAAAAGCAAAAATTCCTTACGGTGAAGGTTTTCCGATGGCTTAGCCACACGTGTCCTTAGCCTTACCGATGTAGTAAGCCTCAACTATCTACCGACAGATTTATCCCTTCCATAAACCACTGATGTGTCGTGGAAATTAGGCGTGCAAAGAGACATGTTATCCTCAGATTTGCATTCACAAGATTGAGCATACAGTGCCAGATTAGAATTTGCCTCCCCCTATAGAGTGAAAGTGCTCAGTCAAGTGCAAATTCAAATATCTGCCTGTCTGCCCATATTAGTTGCAGCCATAAGGCAGTGGAACGCAATAAACTCCATTACTTTTGCAAGTGGTGAATCTTTTTTGTGACACTGTCCATTGTGGACAAGTACCCAGTTTTATCAAGCCTTTTTAATGGCGGCGCAAAGGCCTCCTGTCTTGCACTTCGCTGTTAAGACAACAGTAGCATTACGTTTTCCCGCGACTTTCTTGAGACTGTGAAATACTGTGGAGGTAAGGTGTATCAGCATCACCGGAGTATGTGCTCCTTACCCTCGAGCGAGTGAAAACATACAACAGGTTGTTGAGATGGGCAAGTGGGAACCCAGCTGCTTGGAAACCTGCTACAAGAATGCGTCCTCAGCAGTGATGGCATGACTTATCTAAAGCTGATGTCATGCACACGATTGCACACCCATCAAGTGTTTCCATCTTTACTGACCTTAACCAGCGACAAATACACCTCTTCACCATCCTTCTCCAACAACGAGTGGTCCGACTCGTAGCTAAAAAGAGCCTTCCCCGATCTTTAGCTGTAGCCCCGACAAACATATTCGTCCACAAAGCACAAGTCTGCATCAAGAAACTGCTAACGGTTCTGCTTAGACAATTCTGATGTAAAAGACAGGCCTTGACCGCATGCCTTAAAGACTCCTAAAACATATTGTGCCAACTTATCTGACCCTTCTATGTCTAGAAAAATTAGACGGTCATGAACATAACGAAATGCTACTATTCCAAGGTCTCCAAAACAGGGCTCTAATGCCTTATCGACTTTAGACAAAAAAATGTTGCTGAGCAAAGGTACGACCTGCGTGTAAATACCGCCCTGCCAACTGACAAATGCGGATTTGCAGTAAAAGGACAACAGCCCCAAGAAGCCAGCAACCGAAATCACGCAATCATCTGTAAAAGCATGTTCATTGTTCACCCTGATGCCGTTTGCACATACCTCAGAGGTCTATCATGTGACAATGAATAGTGCAGGCCCTCCATGTCGATGCTCACTGCAGAGCACCTGCCCAGGTTGCTGTCCACAAGAAACTAGAACTCCACAGAACTCCACTTTTGTGAGTTGGCAAGGCGGTATTTACATCAGAAATCAGGCATATGCAGAGGGTCCCAGGTTGCACTGTTCCTCCGCGACATTCTTCTGTCCAGAGTCGATACCGCATCAAAGCCCTGTTTGGAAGGCCTCAGCATAGTAGCATTTCGTTATGTTGATAGCTACCTAATTTTTTTGCACAAGGAGGGCTCAGATAAGTTGGCACAAGACGTTTTAGAAACCTTTAGGCATGTGGTCAAAGCCTATTTTTTAGGTCCTAATTTCACTAAGCATAACCGTTTGTAGCTTCTTGACTTAGACCTGCGCTTTGCGGACGACCACATATGTTGGCGCCAAAGCCCAAGATCAGGAAGCCTCTTAGCTACGAGTTGAACCACTCGAGGCTGGTGAAGGACAGGTTGGCAATCACATGCATCACGACTGCTTTATGGAAGTCATGCCATCACAGTGTTTAGAATGCATTCTCAGAGCAGGTTTCCAAGCCAATGGCACCTGGGTTCCCACTTGCCCATCTTGCGCACCTGTCAGAGTGTGTTTTTACTCTCCCGAGGGAACGGAACACCGTTCACATGATGCTGACGTCGTTGAGCAGCCCAAAAAGACGGGCTCTATACCTTACCTGCACGCCATTTCGCACCATCCCAAGAAAGTTGCACCAAAGTATGATGTTGCTGTTGTCTTGACCGCTAAAAGTAAGGTATGAGCCCTTTGCTTCTTCGTTCAAACTAGGCTTGATACAACTACGGGTAATCGTCCGCTATGCAGAGTGGCAGATAAAAATGTTCACCACTTGCAAAAGTAAACCGGTTTTTTGCATTCCACTGCCTCGTAGCTGAAACTACTATGGGCAGACAAGCAGATATCTGAATGTGCACCTGGCTGAGAGCACTTTCACTGTATAGAGAGGAAGGCGAATTTTCACCTGCACCTCGTGAATGCAAGCGGAGAACGACCTTTTCCTTTGCACGCCTGATTTCTGCGGCACATCAGTGGTTTAGGGAAGTGATAAATCTATCCTGATATAGTTGAGGCTTACTACATCAGTAAGGCTAAAAACAAGTGCCTGGCTAAACCGTCGGTGAACCTTCACTGTAAGGAATTAGTTTTTTAGATGGTTTACTAGTACGTCAGTGCCTTTCGGTTATTTTTTGCCCTCTCACTGCTTTGGGGTCTTGCGTGCTTGAATCTCTTTGCAGGTCTTCTTTTGCCACTTTCCTTCAATAAAATTTCAGTTGTTAGACCAGCCTTATCTTGTGCTCATCTCTTCTCCTGTTTTGTGTCTTCCGGCTGGTTTTAAGATGTAATACTGAATGCCGAAAGAAAGCCATTTTAGAGTCAAGTGCATTTATAATGGCCACAGCTATAATGAATGTTCATTTATTACAAAAAATAGTGCTTACTTCATTAATTTATGCTTGAAGTATACGACACTGCATCAAAATAAAAAAAGGACTAAGCCTCTAACCCTCATGGCCAAACTGCAGTTGCAGCAAACAAAAGGACACCATAAGCCTGCCCCACATGCAAAAGCTTGCACTACAGGCCAATGCAGAAATAAGATCAGATTACTTCCCAAACTGCATGACACTGCCACGCAAAGTAAAGATTGTGACAGGCAATAAAGGAGCAACAAAAAAGCGAACTGTAGGCAGCAGCCAATCTCATGCAGACAAGCTACAAGGTCAGGCCAACATAGACATGGAAGAAATTTGAAAAAAAAGCCACAACAAGCACATAATAATTTTTAAGGTTTTCACAGCCCTTTAAATGGCAAATACTTTCCTGGAAAAACATAACAGAAGCGGCAATTTTTTTTCGGCAATCAATTTTTTTCATGTACTTCATTATTCTTGAAGCATGGGCAGGCATAGAGTAGTCAGATTAGTGCATGCGTTCCTAAGCAATGCCATGCCAACAACTGTACTTACAGAAAAAGCTTGCCTTGCTGAGTGAATACCACTGGCCATCCACTAATTTCCAAGCCTGCACCAGGTCCCTGGCAAAAATCACACGCAACTTGGTGGCTTGCACAACTTCCATGCAACTCTTGGTCTTTAGCTGGAAAAAAATTGAGGGATCAGTGAGATATAAAATTTTACATGCATTGCTTTGTTTAAATGACCGACTAAGAAACAGCGGTTTCTGTGAGCGCAACTATTTTTTCACACTAGCTTTCTACAGTAAACCATGTTTATCGCGATCTAATTCACACTGACTTGCTGCACGGCCCCAGCACTACTGTGTATAGCTCTATGGTTTCAAATGCTTGTTAGCTCTGAGTCCTTGGGCTTGCACTCGTTAATGCAGAAAATCTCGGAAAGGGCAACCAGCGCTTCGAGCTTTAAGCCATAGGTATTCAGAAGCTCAGTGGTCTGTGGGAGAACTTTTGGCTGGGTGACACAGTAGCAAATGCTGCTCCAGGTACTTTCACTCCATCGCAAAAAACTCGCACAGCAGAGACCTGTCTTCCATTTTGCATTACAGAAACAATAACTGAAATTCAAAGCGCGCATACTAAATGCACACCTACCTTCCAACACAGCTTCATAATAATGGGTATAATTATTGGAATGAAATACCAGTCAGT
The DNA here is from genome assembly GCF_052857255.1 of Amblyomma americanum. Classification (NCBI taxonomy): domain Eukaryota; kingdom Metazoa; phylum Arthropoda; class Arachnida; order Ixodida; family Ixodidae; genus Amblyomma; species Amblyomma americanum. The sequence continues at coordinate 72,996,022 of NC_135500.1, read as the reverse complement.
ACATGTAGCTTTCAGTTTATCCAAAAATTATAAGCAACCGACAAACAATAAACATTAAAAGAGAAAGAAAATAACCAGAATTGTTTAAAAAATCTGTCAGAAAAATAATGTGACATCCACAACACTCCAGCAGTTCTTGGGTTTGTGCTCCTTCAAACCACACTTTTTTACAGGCACATTTGCACAGAAATTGTGTTGAACCTGATCTTTAAGAATCTTTTTTGGTGCAACAGTAAGAAGAAACCAGGTTTTACCCAAAAACGAAGCACCCTACACATTGCATCACAAGCCCAGATGGAGCACTTGAGTAGCCTCTTATGCTTATGCAAGAAACAGGAACTGAGATATCTTGACTAAATAAAAAAAAGAGGCAGTGCATGTGTAATGCAGAGAAGATATAAGCAATACCACACTAAAACACTGGGAGGATTCCAGGAGTAGGTGAATGCATGAATGGGTGGCAATCAGGTCGCTAAATGAGATTAGGAAATTTGAGGAAAAAGGGTGGTAGCATGTGGCACAGGAGACAGTTACCTAAAATGAACTAGAGAACCATTGTTCTGCACTAATTTTAACAGCACATTCACACGACAGACAAAATCACTAACTCCAGGAACAGACTGAGCATCATGCAACTCAATGTCAATCACCATTGCAAATGGCACCAGCACCGCAGACTGCACATGAGGAAAAGTAGACATATTTTTGCTCTCAGCTTTGAGCAGCAGTCAGCTGCGCTTTTAGGAGCAAAGCTCTAAAGTACGGCAACATTGGCACTTTGTTTTACTGACATGAGGGTGCTTGTGAGCGTGCAAGTCCCATGTTTGTTTTGCACCAAATGTGTTAATTGCGAGGTATGTTTAACTAAAGAGGGGCATCTAACATGGGCATCAGCTCTTCATTACTTCCCTTCTATATCCCTCCCTTATATCACGGTTCAAGTGTCCACCAAAATGTGAGACAGTTACTGTTACATTTCCTTGAATTTTCCTTTAACTAATTTTAAATTTTTCAAGTATAAAGCTTTAAGAAGGTAGAGGTACAAACTGTGCAGTATAACCATATGCTATGGCAATAAACCAGCAATAAATCTGTGCTGACAGCAGCTTGCCCAGTGCATTGCAAGGATGCTATACCATACAAGGATTGGTGTCATCGTGCAATGTTACATTACTGACTGACAATTTGGTCTCTGTGTCAGAGGTACTGGTAAACCATCATTGTAGAGCACAATGTTTTTAAAGGGATAAATGAACATATAGGTCCTTTTCGAGGACACATATGCATACCAGGCAACAGGTGTGCAATGTCAAAGCACGTTTATGTTCTGCGTCAAGAGCTACATCAGCGACTATATTTTGTACAAGTCTACAGTTCCGGTAATTATAAGCTGAGGTACTGCTGTGAAGTGCATGTAGAGTTTCATGCATTTTTAAACCTAGCTGCAAGCCTATATTGAAAATATTTTTCTAAATAGGCAGCTAAGATATGCATCGCTGAAAAAGAATAACTACCATGAACGGATCAGGACGGATGACACAGCCGAAGGCAGGAAGCACACATGGCCCAATAGATGCTGGCCGCTGGCAACTGCAAATAAATACATCCAGAGCAACAGCTGTCAGTGGCTGTAGCCATGTCATGAATGACAAGAGAGGAAATCGTCTACTGCTTTAAAAACTAAACTTAGACGTTATATAAGTAAATAAAAAACCAATGAGCTAGCCCATGACAAAACAAATGAGCAGATTTTATGTAATGCACCCATATACATTCTTTGAGAAGAGTCACAATGACTGTTATAACCACACTGAAAGATGAGCTGGCTGAAATACCGCACACCAATTTTAATATAGGATGTGCAGGTTTTCATTAATTCCTATCATGGTGCCTTGCACCAATGTCTAGGTAATAAATTGAAAGTTGCAACCAGTCTTCCTTGGTTAAATGAGGAGAGAATGGAAAAAAGCATGCCTTCACTAGCAAGAAGCTTGATATCTCACAGCACAGCTTGGCATCATAGAAAAATTGCTAGCGCATTTAACAAATCTGCATACAATTAAAAGCTGCACAAATTTGTCGACTGGCAATGCAAGTAAAGGCAAGTGAAACAAAAAAATACCGAAGAACACTCGTGAGTGCGGCGAAGGGAGGTCTGTGGGTAGGATCCCGTGCCTGGGAAGAGTTCCGAGCTCGGAAAATCGCCGGCACCACAGCTGATGGCACGCAACCAAGAATAAATAACAAAGCGAAAATAAGTAACAAAAAAACCATCGGCAATGGGGAACGACTTGAATGCGGGCCACAAAAGCGAGGGATATAGCAAAAAGGTAGAAATCCTAAATAATTGTGCAGTTGCATATCCGACAGCTCGCAGTGCTCAGAAGGAGACGAAGCATCAACGTTTACAGCTCAGGAGACGCAAGATTGATCTATCTTTCACATAACACTGCCTCAAATCCTGTTCCACTGGGGAAGCACAGACAAGTTTACAAATGACAAGGCGATGAATATGAACTAGCCTTTCGCATGCGATCACTGTCTCAAAATTTAGTATGACGCATATTAAGGCACAAGCACTAATCCGATGAGTACTAACCCTGAGCAAAATAGTGCGGTGTCTGATTGCAGCTGGCGTAGCGCGAGCGCTCCGCCGCGCGGCACTTCTCGCTCATCGTCTTCTACGCAGTGCAAATCCATGCTTTTGCACCGAGTGTCCAAGCGCTAGCAAGCGAAAGCGTAACTCTGTTATACCTGGTGCCATTTTTATTTACCATGGCACGCGAGTAATAAATGCACATAAAGACAATGAGAACAACACTTGTCATGCAGGATATAGGCCCTGCTTTTTTGGCGCCGCATTATAGCTGCGGCAACCGCAGGCGGACTGCCTCCACTCACATCCCTATATAGCCGCATACAAATAGCGCGTGTGAATACAGATCATTAGCAAAGAAACGCAGAGCGGGACTCACCGGCCATGCGATTCATCCAGGCTTAGTAAAACAGCGCAGGAGTCTTCGTTCCCCTAACAGATGAAAAGACGTCGCAGCACTCTTCATGGCTTACCCGTTGAATCTCGCCAATGTTGACAGGCCGAAATCCTGGTCGTTGGCTTCCAAAACACACTCCTGCTCACCTTCCTATTGAATGAGTTCTTCACACGTGTCCGCCGTACAAGTACTCAAGCAATGCCTCAAAGAGGCAAATAATACAAAACACGCGTTGTCGGTTGCGCTGCAATGGCGCCGACGGCTGCGCTTTCGTGTCGGTGAAAAATTACAACCGACAAAAAAATTTGTTTTTTAAACCATGAATACATATATTATCTTCACAACAAAGACACTGCATTTATTTTAAATTATTTTTAGATTATTTAAGAATACTAAAGCGCTTTCAGTTACTTTTTCTGGCATGTCGTTTGTAGAAGCTGCGATCCTGTGATCCCCCTAAGTGACCCGGATGCACTAGCAGACGACGGAGCAGACGACGGTGTTGACAGAATGCAATTTCGTTTGATGCCAGATAAAATCACTAAGTTGCGACAAAAACAGCGAAGAAAAGCGCCGTATCTCAAGCTGCCGAATATCGTGGATAAGGTGAACCCAATTGGCACGATGGAGAGTAGCTGCGATGCATTAATTTGCGCGACACTGGCACGCTCACCGGAGATCATGAAACTTAACAGCTTAATCGGTGACCAGTACAAGCGGAGTGCTTTGATATCAACTGCGTTACGAAACTACGTCGATACTTGCGTCTCACTTTAGCTAATATGCAACAGTGGCTAGCACTCGCCGCATCCTGATCGCGTGTAGTTTAACAAGCAAGAGCCCACTAGCGCATCGAAGCAGGCGTGTTTTCGAGCTCGTATCGTTACGAAAAATACGAGTTGTTTCGGCACGTACTGGAATTGAAGTTTTCAGCCTGTGCGTCACGGACGGTGACGATGGCGTCGCGGACTATCTTAACTAAGACTCGCCGCAAAGCAGCCGATAACCCATGCATATGTGCGTTAAAGGTTGTTCACCAGTAGTGCAAGCGTGGGCATAAAGTATCGCTCAGTCGCAGCGCCAGTCGCTCGCTTCTCGATTTTCCAGCCTTCCAAGTGAAGGTCCCAAGCTGTTGAGCCAATCAGTGAGCCAGCGGGAGTGAGCGAGGCGAGCTTTCGGGAACGACGCCGCCCGCGGGCGCGCCGGGCAATGAACTACGCGCTACCCCCTGGCTGCCCTAGTCGTCGCTAAGCCTAGCCGGTTTCGCATCGATGCAGCATCTGAGTGCACTTCGAAACTGGCTAGCGCTGAGGTGCAGCTCTCGTCATCGTTTTACTGTGAACCTCGTCTCGTAGTAAAACAAAGATATGCTCGGTTTCCGCGACACCTTCAGGAGCGGAGCCAGCTGAGGCCAGGGGAGCCGCGATTGAGCAGCAGCAATTAAAGGCGCCGTGGGGAGACATTTGTTTGTATTCCTGTTATCGCTTCTACCAACGACTAGATATTGGCCAACGATACTCCATCCGACGGCTTAGTATGGACTTGAACAAACATTACTGTCGCATTTTTCTGACGCTGGCGGCCGGTATTCAGGCTGGCATGCCGCGCCCGTACGTTATCATGTCGCTCAACTGTATGGCCGTGGTGCACATCAAAACCCCCAGACATCCTCCTTTTCGCTCAGATTGTCATAGCACACAGTCACACTGGGACCAGAGTAGTTTAGAGGACCGAGCGCGGGTGCACAGGAGCTAGACTGTGTCAAAGCAGGCGAAACTCTTTAAAGCGCGGTTGATGTCAGTCCCAAGACTTTATTCTCATTTCGACCGAGAATCAAATCGATTCAAATTCGCCGGCCGCCGCATTTCACCTTCGGCTGCATACGCTGCTGTCTATATTTAGCGACATTTTCGAGTCACCGTTATGAAATTTTCAGTGAAGGCAATGAACGACATCGTAAAGTATTTTTTTTGCTATTTTATGATAAGCACCACGTCACTGCCGCTAAAGAAAATTCTCCGCCAACACTGCATCAGCGTTGGACTTAAGAGCGTTAGCTACGAGAGCTTCAAGTGTTTAGATCGGGGTGCTAGATCGGGGTGCTCAGCAAACGTGGAGAAGACAAAATACAAACATCTGAGGGCATTTCGTTTCGGAAACATTCGTTCTAAGATACAAGCAGCGTCATCTACTTCAAAGATTTTGCACTACTATTGCGATTTACAGCCACCTTCGCTATATCCGGTATGTTTCCTCCTTATATATCTGCTAACGAATTTTACAAACGTGTGCATTACAACAAGATGAATTGTTTGACTGCATCCGGAACTCTCTGCGACAAACGATTAGGCCTTATGGCTGTCTGGAAGTCCCCGGAATGCACGGTTTGGGGGTGAAAAGGTCGTCGGTGCGAATCCCACACATATTTTGGGCTTCATCTAAATATTTCTTTTATCCTCAGGAACATGACAAGTCAAATGACACCACTTCGATCGTTATGCGTCAAACGGGCGGCCCCCAAATTTGATGCAAATGGGGGTCCCCGGGGTTCCACTTCGATAGCCGCTATACTGGCATATGTAAAACGGATCGAAGGTATCTGTGACAACTGAGGCTCTGCGCGCCCGCTGTTGCTATGTGATATAGTGTGGTAACTGTCTTGGCTAATTTGACCTTCCCTGCAGACAGACGTGTCCTTGACAAACGTAAGTAGTAAGAGCTGACGCTCTTAAAACTGAAACGCGCGGAAAAATGATATCGGGGTTGCTTTGAACATTTATACAGAGAACTGCGTGCATGTACACATATGCTGCCGTTGTGTGGCCGGATGGTTATGGCGAGTAATTTTCCCTGATTGACGATTAACGACATTCTTTTCCGCGACGCATAGAAGTGTCCTTGGTTTTTTCTGCGCATATAGTAGTAGCGGTACATTATGTTACATGGCTTCAACATGTCACAGAAGCCAAGAGGACACTGACTTTCAGTAGCGCCATTCGACTTGCGCACACCGACTGGTGTGCAGGCGCTGTCGTGGCTGCAGCTACATGCCGCCACCGCAAGAGCGTGCGGATACGCAGGCACTGCTGGCTTCGCCGCTTGTGCATACAGCTTTTTGGGCTTTCAAAGCCGCATTATACTCTTGAGCATGCACTACTTTCGTCACATTGTCATGTGGGAACAGAAGGGAATTAGGTGAGTGCTCGAGCAGTGCCTCTCCTCTAAGCCAATTCTCGTTCGGTGAGAGAGCCAGGTCGCGGGAAGCGAGTTGAAAACTCGATTCGCCAATGTGAATGAGCACTTCATTTCGCTCGGTGCCCGTCACCAACAGACCAGAGCACCTCGCATCCTCTTCGCGACTCGCCACAGTGAACGCGCTTTGAAGCGTCTTTGGTCAATTTGATCCTATCGCTGTCACACGGCCGCGCGACAGTATTTCTAGAATTCTGCAGTAAAATAATTACCCTTACCAGGAATCTGTCGTATGACACATCCCACGATAGGTATCTATCGCGCGGCACAATCCACGACAGGTATCTGTCGCGTGACTCATCCCACGACAGGTATCTGTCGCGCGGCATATCCCACGACAGGCTGTTGTGTCGCGCGACAGGCCGCACTACAGGTACTTTTGTCGCGTGAAAAGAGGCGCGCTAGAAGTCTGTCGCGCGACTGAACCCACGACAGGCAACTTTGCTGAGGCACGCAATCTCTGTCGCGCGGCACGACTCCCACTGTCGCGCGACAGTACCTGCGACAGAAACCTGTCGCGCGACAAATGTTGCGACAGGGACCTTCTTCGCACGACAAAATGCAGGAAAGATGTCTGTCGTGCGGCAGAACCTACTAGAAACAACTTTGTCGCGCGAAAGAACCCACGACACGAAGTTTGTCGCACGGCACAAGGTACGACAAGACAGCTTGTCTTGCGACACAAAATTGTGTCGCGCGACAGATGCGCGACAAAAAATTCTGTCGTGCGGTTTGATCGGGACTGTCCGCCAAATGAGGGAAACGTGCTTTCGAGGATCCAGAGATTGACAGAAAGACTTTCTGAACTCTTCTGCCAACGTGTTCATTCGTCGCTTGAATTTCCTCTGCAAATGACGCGCCTCTCTGAGGTTCCTTACGCATTTGGTCCGTCTGTAACGTCTTTCTGCACGCCGACGAATAGCACGTAGGTGGTCTAACTAGATATCAAATTCGATGCGCATTCTGGTTGACCGGTGGAAGACTCTAGCAGCCTTCATTGCTGATGCTATGATGTACTTCAAACTGGAACTTTGGGCTTCTTTTCACGCCTCTTCCATTAGAGTTTTAAACACCGTCGAATCGATGTGCGCGTGTTTTGTTGGGCCGGACGCCCCAAGACCCGGAATCTTGAGGTATGTGGGCATAGGGTCACTCTCGTGGGTCTCCGCATCACAAAAGTACTGGACACGCCTGTGCAGAGACCGCGAAACTAGCGTCATATCTAGGCAACTGCTGTATAAACTGCCTCGCCGATATGTCGGGCAGCCGTCATTCATTACGTAAGGTTAAATTTCTGAAGGAATTAAGGCCAGATTCCTCCCTCTGGCATTGACTATAAGACTTTCCTACAGTTGGTGGTGGGCGTTGAAACCTCCGATAATAATTCAAAGAGCCCTGGTTGCATCTTTATTTGTTCTCAACCTCTCGCAGTCCAATTGAGAGGAGGGGGAGACATACGGCGCATTCAGTGTGGGCTCTATGAATCTTTTGTTGACTTTGAAACACATGTATTAATTGTCATTGTGGGGTTAACTGGGCAGCAAACGTATGGTTTGTCGGTGCGGATGTAGACCAGAACTTTGCTGCGCTCCCCGCATGTCGAAGAAAAGAAGGGCACCCACCCGGAAAGCCTGTTTGCTTTGGATAAGTTAGGTTCGCAGATGACAAATATCGGGAAGTGGTTGTTGAAAACATATTACCCAAACCTTGCGAATTGTGACTTGAGGCCTCTTGGGTTCCACTGAAAGACCTCAGCGCCCCTGACTTCCTCACGAAACGTGGGAAGCTGGCCAGCGATTCTGTATTCAAGATCTTGTAGTGCTCGGACCAGGGAGTCCAGCTCCAGTAAGACGCTTAGGGTGGTTGACGATTGCAGGGCCTGTATCAGAGGGCGAGTCGCGTTGACCACTGTCCTAAGTATTATGAGGGCTTGGCGATCTTGCTCTGGGAGCCCTTCTCTAAAGATAGGTGGGCTCGGTGATGGGAGCTTGCGGTGAGGAAGCTCAGCAGGACGTAACGGCGGAAGCGCTGGCCAAGCGTCCGCACACGAAGAGGTCTAATTATCCTTGGCGATATTTCGCTGACTGGATACACGTGGACGTCGTGGCATGAGTGGAGGTTGAGAAGGAGGTGCCGTAGGCGCGTCAGTTTGGTTGATTTTTTCAATAGACTTTCTTGAATTGTTCTTGCGGCGAGAACGTTTTTTCCGAACAGTCACAGCAGCTTCACGGTGCTCAGAATTGTCCCGAACCATTTTCGTTTGAACGGGATGCTCGTTTTTTATGTGCCGACAATTCTTAGATGACGCGTCTTGAGGCCCGTTGCCTAGTTAACCTCCCTGCCTTTCCGTTTGTCTTTCTCACTCTCTGTCTAAGTAGTTGTGCATTACAGAACTCAGCGCTGTGAGCGGCGCAACGAGAGCGCACTCTTCTAGTGTTATCGCAGATTGCGCTCAAATGACCCAGTTCTAAACATTTGTGGCACTGCAGGGGTTTTGGAATAAATGGCCGCACGGCATGACGGAAATAACCCACCTTCCAGTGTGACGGAAGAGAATCTTCACACAACGGGCGTTGCTCAGACATAATACCCGTAGAATTACGGTGCCTTCGTTTGCCGGCCTCACGAGTATGAGCAAAACATCTCGCGTGATAGCCTCGTCGACATCACAGATTACGCCCGAAGAGGACTCTTCACCGCAGAGCGGGATAATCGCACGGACTGATAAACCGCCGAGCTGAGTTATGGCCCGCAGTGGCTCCAGCGCAGCCGCATGATGGACGTCAATGGCTACAATGTTCTTCCGCGTACGTGTTCAATCAAACGTCTCTGATTTCGTTAGGCACGAGTGCCTCGAGTTGTACGGAGACGACTTGTCTTTTAAGCCGTCTTATATGGTTGGTTGGCTGCACAGGAAGGACGAGGATGGTGTGTGCCGGTGTGTTGCCGCTTGTTTTTACAGCGGACTCAATTGATGACGATCCGGCTCTTCGAAGTCTTCTCTTGGTCCTCCGGTTGAGGTAAGTCTCAAAGTCGTCCTCGCTGCTGACCTCGCTGAAGTAATCGATGGTGTCAGCGCTGTAGGCGTCGCTTGGACGGCTGCACCGCTTCTTTGACGAGCTTGAGGAGGAGGCCGCCAGGCTTCTCAGATGCCCAGGAGGGTTCAGATCCTTCTCCGTATGACGAGGGACGGCATCCCGCAGTATACACGCAAAATCAAAGAAAGCTTGAGCCTGACTGAAAGCGTCCCACAAGGATGCACTTCGTTCAAAGCATAGAAAGGCCGATGCATAGCGCTAGATTCACGGTGAATGCGAGGTGATTGGGAGAAAAGCGAATAGATTAACAAGAGAAATTATTGAGGCCGCTGCAATCGAAAGAGCTGGATCTGAAAGCAGCGTCAGCAGTCCGTCATTGTCGATGACAAAGAATGATGAGGCATTTTTAGACTCACAGCAGTATGCCAACAGAAGAAACATGCTGCATTTGCTCTTTAAGGTTGTTGTTCCCAATATATCTTGTGTAATCTGATACGTATCGTTTTTTTCTTCATGTATGAATTATCTGTGCCCTACATAAAGCCTTAGTGGAAGTTTAGCGCTTGTGTTTGTGCCCCGAGTTCTTGCAGCGCTATGGAAAATAACGCATATGGAACATAACGCAGCGTTGCCCAGTTTCCACAGTATATATGGGTTCATATTTTCTCGCTCCTGTGTCTTTCGCAAATATGAACCACCACGCCCAGCTACAACTACTTCTCAGTTATGTCCCAGATGCTGGAACAATTTCCAAACCTGGAGTATGACTCTACGCGATCATCGCTTTTCTAAATGTTAATCGTCTTTACAAAACACGATGATGAGCGTAAAGACAAAAATTACAAGCGATTATACACCGAAAACCATTTATATTTATAAAAACCTAGCGGCGTAAGACAGGGGTTGAAATAACTCCTGACTTCACACCAAAAGCAGCAGAGTCAGCTAAACAGTAAGAAACGAAATGCGAGCATTGTGAGCAAAAACTTAAAAATCCAGTTAAATAATTGAGGTTTATTTAGTAGAACAATATCTTCAGCAAGATGTTTTCAATATATATCAGTTTCAAATTATTTGGGCAATTTTATCAAAAATGTATGATCCTGGTTGTAAACAGCAATGTTTAGTTTCGTGGCATGCTTTACGCAGAAACGTTCTTTAGGCATAATAAATCCCAGCCTAAAAAACGTCCAAAGTTAGACAGTAAATATCTCAGCGCAGATAGAGCATGATGTGCTTATTAGTGGCCTGTTCTAGCATTTTTCTTAATGTCTGCTGTGATCTCAAAGCAATTAGCCTGTATTTGAACAGAAGCGACATGTAGCCAGATTTATAAAAAAGGGAACACGTTTAGTAATTTCAATAAAGTGAAATCAGTAATAGATAACACTGGCGTTTTCAATATGATGGTTAGATGTATGGTAGAAGCCATAAGTCTCATTTTATAGATATTTCGATATTGCAATAGTTCCAAGGTATTGTCGGAAACAAGCACTTCCTGAAAGTATTTCTTCAGACTATCTCAGTAGAATCTCGATAATACGATTATGGTTGACACGAATTTCGGGATGATACGAAATTCGAAAGTGTCTTGGACGGGCTACATTGTACAAAATGCGTTACAATTTGGGATTATACGAACAACTTTGCAAGCCGGCGCGTATGATACGAACACACGACCAGCACCCCGTGCACGCTGCCACCGCCGGCCTTCTGTACCCCCGCCTCCCTTTCGCCGGTCTCGACGGGCACGAGCTACAACACGTTGTCTCTAGAAACCCCACGAGTCAAGGTGAGTCGCGTTCCTGACAGGGCTACGTCACCCACTTACTGGAAGCGGATTGGCTTACCAAAAAAGTTGTCTCGCAGCTGCTGGGAGCTTGCCAGGAGGCCGCTGCCTCTGGCTGTGCCAGTCCATTTCCCTCGTTCGTCGCTGCCGTGTGCGTTTCGCCGAGTTCAACATGGTCGGAGCAAACGTGGCAAAGACGCAAGCTGTGCAAGCGTTCGCTGTTGACATGTTGCAGAAGCGGAAGGCACTTTCTTTTAAACAAAAGCTTGGTATACTCAAGAAGGTTGATGAAAACCGAGCAAAGAAACGTGTCGACTTTGGAAAAGAGTTATGGCCGGCACCGTCGACATATTGGACCATTGTTTTACAGCGATATATTTTCTTCAAGAAGAATCAGAACTTCGGTGTCAACATCATGCAGGTGAAGGCGGCGATGCATGTTAAGCTAGAAGAGGTCCTGATGACATGGTTTCAACAAGTAACCGCGGCTGGCATTAAAGTGGATGGCAAGGTACTGCTAGAAAAAAGTTGAAAACATCGTGCTTTCTCTTGGAATGGAAGCTTTCCGGGTCTCTGAATGATGGCTGCATCGATTTAAAGAGAGGCATGGATTGTGTCGTCTTTGGAGATGGAAAGTGGAAGAGTCAGCTGTCGACTACTGCCTGAACACGCTGCCGGCTCTGATTTCGGAGTATGCGCCGCGCGCCATATTTAATGCTGACGATGCGGGCCTCTTCAACCTGCAACTGAAAAGGACTTTGTGCTTGAAAGGCCAGGCATGCCAGGGCGGCCAGAAAGGCAAGGAACGAGTGTCAGTGCCTTTTTGCTGCAATTCTGACGGCTTGGGGAAGCTGCAGATTACAGTAATCGGAAGTCCAAGGAGCAGAGGTGTTTCCAGTGGGCAGGACGTTGGCCTGTTTTGTTCAAAGAACCGAAAGACCTGGATGATTGCAGATGCATTTCGTGAGTTCCTGACAAACCCGGACCGTGAAATGGAATAAAAATCGAAGGATTATACTTTTTGTCGACAAGTGTTCTGCCCACCCAATGTAAATGACTTTCACCAACATCACAGTTTCCTGCCAGGGAACACTAGCAGCCAGCTGTTGCCACTAGACGCTGGAATCCTTCGAAACGTTAAGCGTCGCTTCAAAGGGCTTTTGCGAGGCAACGTTTGTCGAAAATTGAGCTCACAGATGTGCATTTGAGGATAAGTCTGTTAGACGCAGTGCACTTCTTAGGCATGTCTTGGGACAGTGCGACTGCAGGCATAATCTTGAATTGTTTTCGAAAATGTGGATTCAGCATGGAATGTGATCTGGCTCCGGAAGGAGAAAATCAAGAGGCCGGTGATGATTCCACGATTGAAGCCTGGGACAGTCTCGCAACTCAAGTTTTCGGCTCACGACTTAACCGTCACTGACGACGCTACTACATGCGGGTTAAGAAGCATGGAAGAGTTATTGAAGCAGACGAAGATGAACTCGAGGAGCCTGACAGTGATAGTGAAGATGCCGATGCGTCAGACCAACCGCCATCAGTGGCAGAAACCTTTCACGCTCTTGATGTCTCCTCCGCACCGTCGGCGCTCGCATTGTATGCGACGGAGCTGCTGCATGGTTTTACGCTTTTCAGGCAGGGCTGCAGGTCAGCGACATCGAGAGCAGGAAAGTGCAGAAGTGCATTTCAGACTTTTTGTATGGGGCCACGAATTCATTTTGCATGCTATTTGCAGAATGCCGGGAGTTTGTAGGATCATGCCCTACCTCTCCGCAAAGATATTAGATAAAGACCATATTTTCTTCGTCAACAGTTCACACTGTAAGCCATTAATTCAATGCAGAGAGTAATAATGCATAAATTTGTAGTATGATCTAAATACAAATGTGATTTTTTAGTCTTTTGTAGCTGTCAAAAACAGTGTACTCAACCACTCAAAATTTTTGATGAGCAATCAGAGATGAAAAAAATTGAGTTACAGATGCCAGAATGATAGCACAGCAGTTGAAAAAAAAACAGCAGATGAACAGAAACGGATAGGATGCCACTTGGAATTACGCAAATGATTACTGCTACATTCACTACAGCATAAGGTGCTTAGAAACGCTGCGCGGCAGATGCTAATCAGCTTGAGTAAATTTGTTCAAAAGAAAGAATATAATCATACTAGGCATTCCAAAAGTGCTGAATGAAAAGCTCAGTTTACAGCACTCAACTGCATGACAATGTTCTTCGAGGCTAGATCACACCTTATATTCAGAATGTACTCAGTGATGTTCAGAGTATAGAAAACCAGAATGCGAATCTTATATGATAAAATTTAATCAAGAGAAGCACTGTGACAGGTCTGCTGGAGAGTCCGTCCCTATATAGTTTAGAGCGGCGCAGACTAGAGTCCCCTACAAATTAGACGAGTGCGGCGCGGACGAAGAAAACAAGCAAGGAACCAGGTGCGAAACTGCTCTTATTTTCCTTAGCACGTGGCTTCGTGCAGCCGGAGCCAGCGCGTGTTGCGAGCGAAGAAGGCGCATCACTTGTGATGGCAATTTTTTTCCGCTACACTGTCATAGGTCGCAAGAAAGGCAGCCATATTTCTCGAGAGCTGGTGGCACCAGCAAACTATATATTACACCTAAGTATGTACATTCCTGACCAGGGTGTTTCAATCAGTTTCTATATTTGCAATGTGCAGTATGCTTCAAACCACCAAGAATATTAGTATAAGTCGGGCAATGGCATAGCGAATCAATGGCATAGTGAAGCAATAGCATTAATGTGAACAAAAAATGAAAGTCATAAAGGCAGCCGCGAAACAATGAAATGTTTCTACTGTATGCTTAATAAATATTATAAACAGTTGCAGGTTGTTAATATCTACACTAGGTTCCCCAGTAAAACTGTTCATAAATCAAGTTGTCTGCAATAGTTAAGTGTTAAGAAAGACGAATAAATACGCTCACAAATAATTTTCAGGTCGCTTCTGTGTAGAGATGTCTGCAGTGAAGTTCAATCTGTTAAAATTTTCTAAGGCCCAACTGCGTTATTCAGACGGTCATTTTATTTATCACAATTTAATGCTCTCTTAAGTGCTGAGCTGGTTGTAAGATGTACAATGGCGTCTCATCATGTAACAGAAGTTTTTTCTAGTGTGAACGCTAATGTACTGTAAGCTGGTACTACACATTTGTACTAAGTCGACCAATACGTTTTGAAGGTGGCTTTCGATATGACAGATTCTACATAGAAAGTTTCCTTCACAGTCGTTCATACGATGTAACAAACGGTAATGCGCATCGACGGAGCACTGTCGCTTTGGAAAGCACAAAAGATAAAATGAAGGCGTCATCATGGCATTTATACATACTTTCATAAAAATTTCAAATTACAGGAAAGAAAACATAGTTATGGAGAAATTGAGGTTTTGTCTTGATCATTGCATATAGTGACATGGCAAGAATAAATTAACACCAATAGGATCTGTGAATTTCCACTTTGCCATTACCTACACTGAAAATTTCATATTAACGCGACAAAATACATGAAAAAGTCTAGTCCCCCAAAAATTGCCTATATGTCGCTAAATTTGTTGTGCAGTCGAGCAAAAGCAGATCAAAAATAAAAATTAACTCAAGGGTGCATTTCCGATGCACATGTGTTGGTAAGTTTTCAAATAATTGATTATAGTCATCTCATTCATGAGTAAATACTTCCAGGACAGAAAAGATGGATCGAAAGAAGGTAGAAAGAGTGCAGGCTAGTTCATATGTGCAGTTATTTTGCTAACTGGTATCCTCGGCGCTTAATTTTGCCCGTATACGTCATGTAGTAGAAAAGCTTAAGATCGTGGGATAGAATCCAGATATGGTAGCAGCATTTTTATGCAGCCAAAAACTAATATCGCTCATTTGCCCTGCAATATGGATGCATGGTAAAAGGCTCCAGCTGGTCTTAACTTATCTGGAATCCTCTACAATAACCTTCATAGCCTAAGCATCATTTCTGGGGCTAGCAAAGCACCCCATATTATATATATCTGTATAGCATAAATATCACCATATAATGAAAGATAACCACTTCAGATGAGGACAAAGAAATAAATGCAGGAGGTGCAGTAAAAGATAACTGAATTTATTACTTTGATGAAAGACCCACAAGTAGAGTTCAATAGAACATGTCTACACTGCACAGGAATTAACAGTAAAAAGGGAAAAACCCCAAAGATATTAGTGTCTAAGCACATAAGGTAGACAGCCTCTGACATATCCCAACAAAGTAATATATCGCTTGCTAAACAATTTTCACCTCCCCTATAATGTGGAAGGTTTTAAAGATTTCCCTTTGTAACTAGGCGCCTCCTCTACCAAGAAGATGTGTAGCAGCGTTGGAAGGCTCTAACTCATAATGCCTGAATTTTTTTGCCAGAAATTCACACCTTGTAATGATTGAATGTCTGTGCTGTGCTTTCGGAATCCATGATTTAAGCCGTGTCCTGACTATGCGTTTTTCAAGCGTTAGGTTTGTCTTTCAGTTCTTGTTGTTGGCACGTTCGACTTGACTTCCAGCCACGTGTTTCTTCATTCATAATAAGATCTCCGGCCCAAAAAGCATTTGGTGTTTATTCACTGCAGGCTGCTCATTATTTTTGTCGAAGAAACTAAAACCGCGTGAGTGGCCACCAGTTCAACGTTTCTGATTTGCCGGTTCGTGGGAGTGGCGACGGATATGGCGCGAAATTTTCCACTGTGATGCCAAACAAACAGATTTCCGTTGGACAAAATATGGGTGCTGTCTGGAAGGCAGAGAACTTATGCCAACAGGGTGCGTGAGCACAGCCTCTCGGGCGAATGTGTTCGTGTAGATACTTCCAGCATGGGCGGCTATTCCGTGTGATGTCGTGATGCGGTTGATTGCAAAGTGTGGAATTCCACTCGATGACGAATATGCTGTAGGCCGCCGCAGTGATTGCAGCACCCCACCAATGAGCACCAATGAGTGGGGACCTTCTAGATAATAAATTTTCATCGTGGAACGGGTCCTTTTTTCGTTTCGCATATAATATTTAGCGGCGGGGAGCGACTTACATTCATGTTGACTTACAACTGTAAACACAGTACGTGACGAAAGATGCAGTGATGATTTGGACATGGTGCACAGGCAATGAGGAAAGAACCCGCACTGACCACAAAAGCAGCGAGCACTGAGAGCAGGAACATGGGCCACTGAAACACTTCGGTCACTTCGATGTCACTGATTATCTGCAGCACGGCCCTCCAGGCGCAAAACCTAGTCGCATTGTAGTCAGATTGGGGCACATCAGGGCACAGCAATTGGCAGGGTCTGAAGCACAAGAGCTGCACAATATATGGCTGAGGTGGGTCGAAGGTAGTCTGCAAGAAGGCCGGAGTGATTTCATAGGTTACGGCAGTGACCTAGCACAGAACAGAGAACCTGATGCTGCGAGATGGTAACCAAAGCAGGGCAGGGTAGTTAGGGCGAGGAAGAAACCATGTGGTGATGGCGGATGTAATAGTCCTGGTGTGATTTCTGTGAGGCGAGTAGTCGGGAGCATGCTAGATGGTGGGCTTGGTCGAAACAGGCAATCACGTCATGGGAATATTCAGCAAGTAGAGCAGTAAAGGTATAAAGCTCTATCCACAGGTAACAGGAGCTCTTAGCCGTGCAAAAGATAGACTAGGGAGCAATCACAGTGTCATGAAGGAAGAAGTTCTTTGCAAATTCAACGTTAAGGTAAGCACTATCCTAGTCACGAGGTTGCAGTGAAGCGTATATTGCTCGCATAGCGGTACAAGTGCTGCCAAGGTGCTAGGTGGGGCTATTTGTTTCCATCATGTGTTCGAAGGTGGCAGGGGCATAGCATTATCCAAACGTTATAACCTCATATTCGTACAGCCTAGCCGGCGCAACAAATGCCGTCTTCTCACGGTCTTGTTCATCTATGGCGATTTGCCTATAGCCAGGGCGAAGACCTGTGGAGGAGAAAAATTTGGCGTCTTAGAGACAATCAAGGGTGTCATTGATTCGTGGCAATGGCTAGACATCTTTTTTTGGTGAATCGTATTGAGGTGTTGGTACTCCAAGCAGACTGCTAAAAGCCATATTTTTTAGAGGATGATTGGTTAGTCCCAAGGACTCCGGGAAGGCTCCAAGATGTTTTTGGCAAGCAGTTTTACTACCTCGTTTTAGATAACATGGCGCTTGATGCGGGACATACGGTAGGAGTGCCAGCAGTCAGGAGGGCACCACCAGTTCCTATGTGATGCGTGACAGCTTGACCGAGGGCAGTTTTATGCAAATAAAAATGTTCAAAAAAGACGAAAAATGTGTGAAAAGCTTAGCAGATTATGCAGGTTAGGGGTCAGTGGCTTACGGGGAGTGAACACGTCCGTTAAAAATGGGAAATGCTGGCGGGTGGCATCGGGGCCGCGAACTAGGGTAGCATCTAATGCAGCGACTTGGCAAAAAGAAAGGCGAAAAAGCATGGCCACACAGATTCCGGATGGAAGTACTAAAGGGCAGAACCTGAAATTCAGAACTGGTAGGAACAGTGTGTTGGCCTTGACAGAAGCAAACGTAAGGGGCAGCGCAAAGTTGCAGACGCGCAGTATATCGAGAATAGGTGCAGCTATATTGTCACCATCAGGGACCGGCAGCGCTGTGGTGTCTCGTCTCGCTTCGTCCCCGTCTTTATGGAAAAATACCAACTAGCCCGATCTGCCACTCTTGCAAGCAATGAGTGCAGGGCAACAAAGGACGCAGATTGAGATGGCAGGAATGCATTATCTTCAGAGATTAAAAGAGGTGGAAAATCCACAAGGCAATTATCGAAGAATGAGACACCAAGATGATCATCCCATAAGCAGCCAATGAGGACAATGTTCCGACAGGGTTTATATACCGAGAATCAGATCATGGGCGCACATGCGTCGAATGCCTAACAAGGTAGGGTGCCGTGGCCAGCACTAGCAGCGCGAGCGCTACAATGACCGTCAGCAACAAGAATGCCTGTATCCACAACACACAGACAACATGTCGCAGAAATAGGGACATTGCTAAGGCAGGGGTGAATGGTGGAGCTCATCACAGACTCATGTACGCCAGTGTCGATGAAAACATATATGCAGCCTCTTCACCTTTGGGGGCTGCATCAGCTATTTTACCAGATCGGAGTGAGATGACGTGACTGGGTATTGAGAGCAACAGCCTAGAAGCGACAACAGGGGTGAAATCGGCGAGAAGCGTGCCCCTGTGGTCTGTGGTGGAGCTCGCGGTGAGAAGCGGCAAGAAAATCTGGGTGGGAGCTAGAGGTGAAGGCATTGTGAGGAGGTGAAAAGCATGGAGAGCGACTAGTGGAGTTGCCGTGGGGATGCAAATACTAGGGGCTGCAGCAGTGCCGAGCAATGTAGCCTATGCGAGAGTAGTGAAATCGGTTTGGTCGGTCGTCTGCGGGATTCCGGAGAAACAAAGAGGGCAGATACTGGTGGTTAGAACCTCAGTGCCAGCTGGGCTACCAAGAGCACACTCACTGCCGGGTCGAGGTTCAAGTTGGCAACTTCTTCCTACACGAATGTCTCGATCAGCAACACGATAGGCTGACCATGCGACTGGGATAGGCGCAAGGGCCTCAAATTCAGGTCACACAATCCTTGCAACTATGTCTGCGAGGACAGGTTTTTCCGAGAGTGGACATGGTGGTAGCTGCTGGTCCTCAAAGGTAGAGGTTTCTGCTCTTTTAGGAAGCCGAGAAAAGAGCTGCGGAATACAGCAGCTTTCAATTTGATCGAAGCTATGACCTACCTTGACGGCGTCAGTGATAGTGCAGTCCTTGCAGGCAAGCATATGGAAACCATCTTCCATTATGCCGTTAAAGACCACGTTGTTTGATTCAGTCAAAGCATGTCCAATTTTTATACCGAAGCGCCAGGACATCAAGAATATAGGCATGTAGCCCTGTGTGGCGGACTGGGCGCGCGACGAAAGTTGTTGTTTCGAGGTTACATTCCAAGCATCAGGTATTGCAAGTAATATGCGCTGTTTTGACTCACAGGTATGCCAGCTCATGAGCTCATTCTCATGTGTTTCATACTACACAATGGCAATGCTGGTAAGGTAAAAGATGACAATCGCCGGCATCAGAGTAGGGTCCCACATGTTATAGGTGATGACTGGCACGTATGAGCAGAGCGAGTCATCAACATACATGTCTTTAGTTCCAAACATGCCGGGGAATCAGGCTGGCACCATGACTACGAAAGGAGCTCTCGCCAGCCATATTTTGCGACTCTGTGCCGGTCTGGCTACTGCAAGCTTCATGGCGCGATCGTACACGCGGCACCTACAACAAAAATGTTAAGTGGCGAATGACACAGTAACGACCCTGACACAGTGCACAGGGAAAGAACACAGAGCCTGCAAAAAGCACAAAAGCAGCGAGTGCCAAAACCGTGAACGCGCACCGCTAAAACAGTTCATTCACTTAGCACATAAGGTGACAGAGGAGAAATCATGCAGCATAAATTGTACTAGAAAAGAAGGCACTATTACAGTAAAGTAGTAACACAACGGGCACTGCCAAACCTGACAAGGGGTATTGAATACCGAATTTGTGCTAACTAATGCTGTGATAAAATATCAGAAGCAAGAAATATTAGGGCTGAGCTAACCGAAGCTCAGGAAATAGAGATAAAAACCCGAAGAGAGGAGGGCTATTATTTCTGGAATGAGAAATCTTCATAGATAATCCCAGCTACACCTACAATGCATTGGCTGCGCAGCAATTCGAGCGAAGCAACGTGCCATGCGCATCGGCCAGCAACCGCAGTTAACACGAAGCAGACAACCCACATTACAAAGCGTGTCGCCTCTCAGTTTGCTATGCAGTTGACCCATGTTTCACGAGGGGAAGTTCTGGGCCACATGGTCAGACATGATGTAGAGGGATATTAAACCGCTACTTCAGACAGAACGCAAGACTGAGAGGTGTTCTTACGTCCTGCCTGAAGTTGTGGCTTTTCCTCTACAACCCATCCATGTGTTCGCCGCAACCACACCTATGTAGGCCAGACCAAGATAGCTTATCTGTAAACACTAACCAGAAGACGTCCTCAGTTCAGTACACATTAGAAAGACATGGAGCACGTATCTGCAACCGAAAGATTATAGGTAACATGATTACTCTATCATGTTCACTACAACACTTGAAGAAGATACACAAAAGTAGCTATTGTGTTTGAAGAGAACAATAAATGCTAATTTTGCTGCCTGCAACACCCACACTCAGATAAACAAAATATTCAGATAATGCAGCTATGATATAACTATGGCATGCAAGCTATGATATAACAACGCTCAAGGTACACAGCCACAGCCTATGATACACTAAGCTTAGACACACTTCTGCTAAAAATGATAAAAGGGCGGAAAAACAACAGTGAGTATACACTTCTACCACGATGGACTTCTGCTCCCTATGAAGACGCATTACAATACTCAGAATAACCTGTAATATAGTCTTAGCTATTAATTATTATGAAGGAGAGGAAACAAAATAAGCCGAGTCTTCCACACAACTTTCACATATTTCAAGCGGAATGATCCAATAGGCCACATAATTATATAGTGTGAAGCACTCTCTGTGCGAAAAATCCTGAGCTGTTCTGATGGCAGGGGAGCACAGAAGTTCCTTGCATCAAGAAACTCATGGCCAAGAAGAAACTTCTGAATCAACTCTGTCTCACTGACAATGCTGGCATTGCTTATTAAGCAACACGAGTCCTTCTCTACACCTGCTTTCAATGATAATACATCTGTCGAGTGCACAGTCGGTGGGAGTTCTCTCGGTGAATAACCCAACCCGGACAATCTGTGGATAGCCTGTTTAAGTGGATTTCTGCTTGTACACAACCTTTTAACTGAGCCCAAACAATTCTGAGAAGGGAGGGCACTAACTTTCTCCATCGGATCATAAATTAAGGCTTCATCCGGAATGTGACAAAGCATGTGTACATTGTATATCAGAAACTCAGGTCCATTAAGAACCGTACACTGCTGTGAAAAATACTTCAGGAGATCTGAGGCAAACTTGTTCATCTCTGTCACAAGAACATCACTGAGCAGATTGCACATCGTCACACGAAGGCACAGGAAGTGTTTGTATTGGTTGTCGTCCAGCAAAGTGCGTAGCACCATATGACCAGTGTAGAGAAGGAAGGACATACAGTCCACTGCCTTCTATCGATCCAATTCATCAATGGCTGTGGGCTGCCAAGCAAATTTTGACGACAGAATAGCTTGCTGCAGTCTTGCACTCATAATGTTTTTGTGCTTCGCGCCGAGACGATGTGGCAATGCTCCAATGTCCACGTCTGCATCAACTTACGGACCACTCCCAAGCACACCGTGTGCATGTAAACCACCGAAAATTGTTTCACCTCGTCCACATGCAACTCCAAGACTGTACTTGCAGCGTGGTGGTGGCCAGCGTCGCTCATTGCGCGGAAATAATCGTCTCTGCGATTCGATTCCTGCAAGCAGCACACATGAGGAATGTTTGCCTGCGCTCAATTCTTTCTACTTTCTCTATGAAGCAGGCACAACCGTAATAACCAGTGTGTCCCTTTGGACATTTGACATACGAACAGGCTGATGCATCACAGATTTCTGCAACAAGGAAAACAGTGTGACATACAGCCTTGATGAAGACACCAGCAGCTTCCATCCTTTTCATTTCTTATAAAGACGGTCGCAAAAACTGTTTAGTATTTGTAGGCTTCTTTTTCGCCACAATAGATGGAGACAACAAATGGCCGGCTGTCACCTGCATTCGCCACTAGACACAGCAAAACCCAGAAGCCCAGCGAAGAGCTCTTGAATATCTTGAATATTGGTAATCCATCGATGTTCACGTGCAGGTCAACCTTAGTAACTGCAACATCGCGAAGACCGCTTTTCCCTCTTTGAGTCATCAGACTTCGTAAGAATGCGCCAACTCGTTAAAATATCAGCTTTTCGCTCAGTCGTCAGCAACGTGCGAGCGTCATGAGGTACCGGATGGCCAAGGCGAGGCAAAAGCAGACAGGGGTCAGTAACTGCCGAATGGGTGAGTGAATGTTTCCGAGCTATGTCCGTTAGCTCTCGTGCAGCGTTTCTCGTTGAGTGGCTTCCTTATGCGCTTTCTTGCGTGGTAGACGGACCCTCCTCTGTCGACCACAAATATTGAGTACTTTCTTCAGAATCGGCCGGCAAGTGAGAGCATTCACACAGGCCGATTCGTCCTGCGCATGCTTCATGGCATTCTTCAAGCCTTTTGCGTGTGTCCGCATTGCCGGCATCGATTTCACTGTCTTCGCGTGCCGTCGTGGAAGGCACAAATTCGCCCTCGGCAGGAAATGGAATGTCATGGTTATATTTCGACGACCTCCTGCTTCAGCCGCTGGTATTTCTGCCACTTACTGGTCATCCAAAATGAGAGAGGGTGCGATCCATGAGATTCAAAAGGAGCGCGTAGCGAGGTGGAGCTCTTCGAAGTTAGGTGAGTGGATAGCCTCCTCTGCCCAGCCGGCTCAGCGGTCATCCGGTGATCCGGTGGAAATACGTGTGAGTGGACTGAGGTACCTGGGAAGCGAAGTTAAAGCGGCCAATCTTAAATTCAGCTTTCGGAATGTTTTCGTCAAACATGATGACCATTAATAAGAGAACTTGAGTGATCATTTTCATTAAGATAATGGAGCTACTACTACTAAACGAATTTCTTCCACCATGTCTATAAATTAGTTACTATAGGAGTAAGCTGGCAAATATCCACAGTGCTGCAATCCAGACAAAACGTGCATTGCTTATGGTCACAATTATTAGCAAAATTAGATCACGCTCAATAAGTAAATCGCAAATTGTAGGCTACTTAATGTTCTTCAGTGATAGACTAGCTTAAAGCCCCTCCATGACGTTTTCTGGCGACTAGTAACTGACCGACGATTTAAGGTACTAGGCATTGCTTAGTTTGAGCGCAGCTCTTCAGGTATTAAAGTTTGATGTTTGAAGCTTGTTTTCTGTGACTGATTGGATCAAAAACGACGTGAACGCGCGAAAAGGCTTATTAAGTAAAAAAACACAACATAATAAAAAATAAAAACTAAAATAATAAAGAAGAAAAGTTATGAAAATAATAAAAATAAAAACAACAAAATTTCTTGTAATGAAAAAACCAATTTGAAAATGGAAAGTCAGGGAGAAAGGAAAACGAAAGGCCTTCGCATTTACGCTCTTAAGCAGACTGAAGTGCTTCCCTGTAGTTTTTCAAGGCGAAAGCCTTTAATGACTCATCGATGTCTGTCCGTCCGTCCCTCCGTCCGCGAAATCTGTCACACTATGACGTCATCAATAACATAGTTGCTATAATGCATATACTCTTAGTAATTACTAAGTAATGGGCGATTAGTAATTAGTCATAATTTAGTGATCAGCAATTATTCCTAATAAGGTGTTTATTAGCAACTGTTTAAAAAGAAAAGTTTTAAATAGACATAACGAAGTTAACCAAACATAAAAAAAGTTAAGAGAAATAAAATTAAAAAACAAATGAAATATTAAGAGAAAAGGATTCCTGACGTCCCCCTTAGCGTTCCTGACTCTGTAGCCGTGCTGCCGAACAAACACTCATTAATTAGTAATTATTTATTAATTAGCCAAAATGGGTAAAGAAAGGCTTTCGCCTCGCGCAGTTAATCTCGCCGTGAATTTTTGTAGAGGAGCCAAAAATAAGAGGAAGAGGATCGGCATGCAGGAGCGAAGCAAGACGACGAAGACGAGGAGATTAAACAGGGAGTGTTCTGGGGAACGGCTGCATGGGCTCTTTATTGCGTCATCATATATTTATTTTGCTCCTGCCAACTTGGACAACTTCAATTTCAGAGGCCCATTCCCAAGATGAGGTCGAAATCTCGGTAAATATGGATGTACCGTTGATATTTAGAACATAGAAATTGCCTCATTGTGTCCTTCTACTGACGCTTTTCTACACGGCACTCGGTGATTACTGAGCATCTTCCCAACATTAATGTACAGAAAAATAAAAGTCACAAGAAAAGAATTTTTGCATTTCCACCTCGACTGTTACCAAATTTTGTTACTCAAAACAACTACGAGCGATAGATAAAACACAGGAATGTGTTTTGTGCTTGTGTGTTTCTCCAACGTGACGGCAGTTTTGTGCACAATATTCGTTCATCCCACTAATGCATGCACTGAACCTCGACTGGCATATCTGTCTGAACATTTATAGCGCAAGAATGGCTGGATATATATAGCTAATTCACTGTCTTTTTATTCTTCCTTGTTAATTTTCCGAACACCGAAAGCACTGTGTGGTCACTTTTGTGCAACTTGGCCTAAGACGCGACGTCATAGGCGCATGGTGTCGCCTCTTTTTGTATGTGCAGCCGACCACGGTAGGTTTTGGTCGGCTGCACGGCCGCGGAGATATAGCAAGAAATCACGATTTGAATGGAAGTATTTATTGTTTTCTTGGTATTAAAGGGCCTTCAGATCGTACAGATATATGAACAGAAGAATACCCAGGAAGAGGTGACCCAACATATATTTTATTGAGACGTTTTGGTATGTCGGTCCCAGCCAGATAAGTATCACTACGGTGTGGTGTTTATCGAAAATGAAGGTAACGGAAATGTCCAGATTAGATGTTCGTAAAAAACTATGGATTGGTGGTTTAAAAGTACGGAAGTTCTGTCTTGCGCTGTGACTGGTCTACTCGCACCGCCGCGACGGCTGACGCTGCACTCTAAAAAAAATTGCGATTTTAGTCTTTTTGGGGGGTAAACTACTTGTCGCTGAGCTAACACCTTTAGGGGGGTTATGTTACGCTATTTGCTCCAGAACAATATAAATGTTACACTCTCTCTAGCGTAAAGTTACACCTTGAAAGGCAGTGCAAGTTTACGCTGCGAAAGACTATAGTTGCACTTTTTCAGGAAGACTATATTTTAGTCTACGACATTGTAAACGTTACGCTCTCTCTAGTGTAAAGTTACGTCTTCAAAGGCAGTGTAAGTTTATGCTGCCAAAGATTATAGTTACATCTTTTCAGGAAGACTATATTTTAGTCCAAAAATGTTAACGCCTACTCCCACAGCAGCGCAAATTTATGCCATCAATACCAGTGCAATGTTAGGCTGTCTAGGAGTATTGATACATTTTTGAGAACGAGTATGTTTTATTCCAGACAGCATAACTTACTTCTACAGCAGCATAAAACTTTGCTGCTATGGGTTATATTTCTCTCCAGAATGCAATGGCTGGCCTTCTATTCATGCAGAGTAGTGGTGCAATGCGTACACAAGAAGCAGGCATGTATAATGTGTAGTAGTTCCGTGTTTTGGTTTAGGCACAGTGCAATAACTGAACAAGATTTTTCACAACTGAAAAGAAAACATACCACATATGGGCTTTATTTTAAATAAGGTTACAGCCAAACAGCTCACAAGTCCACCTATTTTTTATTCTGGAAGAGCATACAGCAGGAGAGACCTGGGCAGCAGATAATACACACGCACTTAATACACTTAGACAACACATAAAGAGGCATAGAAGGACGAGAGATTTTGTAGTACAGTAACTTAAATGTACTGAAGCTTTTCAGTTACAAAATTCATGAAACAATCTGTGCTCAAGTGTTTACATGAAAACAAGAAAGAAATAAACCAGCGCAAAAACATTTAGTTATCACAATTCCTTGTTTCCAGAAAAAGTAAGGCAGATAGGTCCATGTGCACAGCATTGTGCCAAATTAAGGTTCCATCACAAAATGGCATCAACCGCTACAAGTAGGTGAGAACCATTTCATGCTCTGAGGCTATTAGATGTGCGAACCAAAACCTTAACTAGGGCTATATAATATAGCAATGGCACTGTCTCGAGAAGAGCATTTTCTGATGCCTCTATGTACCATAACCTCCTTGCAATAGCTACACAGAATTTAATTTAATCATTTTAGATGACAGCTAAATGGGAGCTTCTGCATTGCAAATATAATATGGTGCATGAGCATGTGTGCCATGAAAACACAAAAGTGATATGAGTTCCATCAGAGCATGCTACAGTCAGAAACAACTCAAGAACAAAGCAGCAGATGCCTCTCAAAAAAGGCCCTTCAACCAATGGCACTGACCGCTTCTGATGTCATGGTTAGTCTGATTTAAGCCCTCGTTTATCCCGCTTCATCTGCCACCCCATGGCGATGTCCCACTAGCAGGTCTAAGGAGTTTAACCAGAACACTGTGAGAATCGATCGAAGCCATTGGTTGGAGGGCATTCTTTAACGAGGATTTGCCTCCTCGTTCTTGGGTTATATCCAACTAGAGGCTGCAAAAAAAGGAGGTAGTGACGAGCCAGATCACGATAAATCAGCATCAAATGGCAATCAGCGGCCTTCTTTTGGTGTGCTTGCCACACTAAAGAACATGTGCATATGGCTGGGCCGCCATCAGCAGTGAAATGACTGCACAACAAGTTTTACCCCATTTTAGTGCCACCACGTACCCAGTTTACTCTGATGTTGCAGTGCTGTGTTACTCCAGTTTTGTACACCACATAAAAAATCAGCATTATGATGAATTCCTTGTAGTGCGCTTTCTTGCTGAGTGAGCCCACACTTGGAACTCCACCTCAACAAGGGTTAAGGCCTTCAGTTGATAATGCCTGCACTGACCTACTGTTCAATTTTAGTACAAAGCACGTGGGCCTAAGCTATATGCAGCCGGGCGGGAGCTTGAGCAAATGTGATAGGGTGGGTGCACTCAATGAGGGCAAGCTATACAAAGCTACTGCTCTCACTTTTTATTTTTTGTAACTGACTGAAATATTTGTTATTCTCTGGCACTTGCAGTCAGTCGCACTTGTCACTGTCACAACCAAGGTACTATGTGTCTCCTTACAGTGATGACTTTAGAGTAACAGTGCGAAAGCTTTGGTTAACCAGAAACACAGGGCTTTGTGGGGAAAAAAATTACGACTGGTATTATGACTGAGCAGAAATAAAATTAAAACGCAAATAACAACGTCAAGAGATAGAAGCACTGTGGGAACATTGGTCACAATCAGGAAAGCTAAGTGTGAAAGAAGTCACAGTTCACCCAAAACATCATCCCTTGACTCTGTCAATGATGGGTCATTCCAAGCCAAACATCCCAGAGTTAATCTGAACCATATCCGATTTGTTCAAAAAAATTAATGTAAATTTTTGCATTCTGTGAAATCAAAGCCAGATGGCAAAAAATTTAATCATGAGGTGAGCGCTGTTTGAACAATTAGAAAACGTGTGAAACCGGCATCACTCTATGATCGATCGAAAATCGAGATTTTTAGAAGATACACGACAAATGTTTTAATGAGATTTACAAAGATTCTGGCTTTTGATATGATTCAGATCTTGTATTTTTGAACAGTATAATTATTTTTTTAATTTAAATAAAATGTAAAAATTCCACTATGGCACTTATAAAAATATCAACTCCTTTTTGGAAATTAAGAAAAAGCCATCTTGCTTCCTTAGATGTCTATTACCATAAGAAATGTTACAGCTCATGCAACTGAATGAGTCGAAGTGAAATAAAATGCTGAATTTGCAGAAAAAGCGTTTGGGACCATAAAAACTCGTTCATTTCACTCTGAGGTTGTCAAAATAAAAATACTACCAGCGATGACAAGTTTAGTAGAACAATTTATTGCATTTCACTCCTGAAGTTTTAATCGAGGTGATTTTTGTTTAAAGCGAGAATAAAATTTTTGAAGTAGAGCTCGTCTGCCGTGAGCTGCGTCGTCTCTTTGCGCCTCTTCAACACAAAGCACAGCACAGCCCTCAAAACATTGTGTACACGAACTGATAATTGTGGGGAAAAGATTTTCTTTGTGCTGCCGGGCTGGATCTTGCACCAGTGAGATTGTTATTCAGTTTGTTCACGCCACACTAAGTCAACGTTGTCAAAGACATGACAGACATAACAGGCAACGCTGCGGGTGTAGTGTGTTCGCAAAACCATTTTACTCCACCACATATCATCTGTTCTTCTCAAAGCCTCGCTGAGTGTTTGAATGAAAACAAAGCGGTATAAAATGAACTGGCATCACTGAAAACCGTGATAAAAGCAGTGAGGCGCTTTGTGTTCTGTTCTTCTGGATATAATTTTCACTGAGTGAGGACTACTTTTTAGGCACAGATGGTGTATATACGATTCACCCTATGAGATGCATATCATATCAGCACATGTCATTTTTACTTCTCGAAGTCTCGAGCCGCAGGACAAAAATGTGGCAAGAGGTAAAAGGAAGGGCAGGAGGCAGTAACTCACGGTAATTGAGATTTAATGCACAAAATATGCATGGTGTCACACTGTGCTTGTATGGTGAACTACATTTTGGGCACGGACTTGACATTTGCAAAAAGGCGTGCTAGCTTTGGCAACGTTGCTTGCTATGCAAGAAAAAGAGTATACAGAATTCAAGGAGGAGGCGACTGCATGCCGATGCCACGGTTACAGTATGTTTGACCACTCGAGAGCAAGGCAGCTCCACTCGATCGGGCCGTGCCAGCGCCAGCGTGTCTCGCGTTACCAGAAGCCATGGTGAGGACTTCGTACCGTCACGTGCGCTCCGGGGCACATGCTTTCCATGATCTTATTTGGACATAAAAAAGACTGGTGTTACGATAGTGCCAGGTGGTCGTTCCTTCGTTGTGGCTCAAGCGAGACAGCACACTAAAAGCTATAGTTTTGCTGCTCTTGGCTGCCTTATGCCATAGCGTGTTCGTTCGAACTTCAAAAGCGAACAAAAATCGCATATTGTATACTACCCGCCGAATGTCATGCGATACCTGCTTTCGCTCCAGCCCTAAACATGCACTACAGTGAGCGAGGGTAAACTGAAGTGGCTAGTGGATATAAATGTGTCATGACAGGTGCTGTGTTACTCTATGAAGCGTTAAGAGATGACGCAACTTGCAGCAAGAGAGCTCGACTTTAAAAATCTTTTCCTCGCTTTGAACAAAAACCACCTCAATTAAAACTTCCGAAATGAAAGCCAATAAATTGTTCTACTAAACACGCCATCGTCTGTATTTTGATTTTGACCACCTCAAGGTGCAATAAAAAAGTGTTTACTTATGTTCCGAAACACTTTTCTCCAACTTCAGTATTTTAATTCACTTCGAGGCATTCAGATTCATCAGCTGTAACAACTTTTATTAGTAATAAAAATCTAGGTAGGCACGAAGGCCAATCTGAGGAAGTTGATATTTTTTTGAATGTCAAAATAGTAAATTTTTAAACTTTATTTAAACTTAAATGTACTTATACCGTACAAAAATACACGATCTGAATCATATCAAAAACCAGAATATGTGCAAATGTCATTACAAAAATTGTGCAGTGTTTTCTAAAAATTTGGACTTTTCATCATTATTGAGCAGTGTCTGGTTTCACGCCTTTCAGAAATGTTCAAACTGACATCACCTCACAGACTTTTTTGGCAAAATTATTTTAGCTTAGATAACGCACGCTGGGACCAGCTTGAATGAATTTTCATCAACAAACTGGAGATGTTAGAGCGCAATATGTGGGGCATTTGGAGTGCAGTGACAGATTCATAAATCTCAGTCCTACCCAGTCATGCTAATTAGAATCTAATAAGTGTTCTTGGTACACTCTCTGGCTCTTTCTTGGCGCATAGTGGTTTGTATGGCAGCCAGAACCAATTTAGGACTGAGGTAATTGAATTTTGATATTTCCTAATGCTTGATTCAAACTCGTGATCCAAATACTCGATTCAAGCTCCTGACATACACACCCAAAGACTGGATGTCACCATTCTCAAGTGAATAACAGTGTAGCAAAGCCTCTGCTATCCCTGCCAAAAATTAACTGTAGACACGCGCAGTTGCAAACCCGGCTGGCCATGGTAACACTTGTATTTTGTTGTTTGGTCATCGCTAGTTTACAAAAGCTTTACTTTTGGTGAGAGTGGTCTCATTGTGTTTAAAATTACCTAGACTTGATACAGGTAAACTTCAGTCCATTGTAAGTGTCCCTATAATGCTTAAGTGAACATTTTCACAATCACAAAGGCATAAAAAGCTGCAGAATCCAATATTCATAAACCGTGAATGACAGAACACAGTTTTTAGTCTCTATGTGCAGAAATTAGTTCACATTGCTAGGAGCTCATATCCTCCATCAGACCACAGTATTATGGGTGTACATTACAGTACCGCAAAAATTACAGGGAATAAGTAACTGGTACTGCTACTGTGAACTTTCCATCAGCTGTTACAAGCTGGTAATGCAAGACCATGCTCTAATGCTTATTCTGCTGACACGGCGACAACAGAAACAATAGTTTTTCAGTCACTCTAACAAAAGGGAAGCAGGAGTGCTGGGTTGTGTAGTCCAATGAGCATTTCACAGAGGCATCTTCTACAATAAATGTGCAATCACAAGTCTTCACATACAAACATCTCAACATTGCTCATTTCAAAAGAAAACTGTTGAATGTGTTAATGACATCTTATTTGTTCTGAAATCTGTAAGAAAGTTCTAAATGATGCACTCACTGAAGAAATTCCAGCTTTCTCAGCTTTTCAAAGTGCAAAAAAGGGCTGGGCCTGGACCAGTGGTGGCAGTGGTACTGCTTGTCGGGCGAGCAGCAAAACCAACTGCTGGCAACCTGCATTAAATAAGAGCATGATGATGTAAGTAATCCTCTGAAAAATGCATACCATCTTTTTATCACGAAAAGTGCCTTATACCACAGCGGGTTCGTTTGAACTTCAAAAGCGAAAATAAACTCGCTTATCGCATACCACTCGCCAAATGTCATGCGATACCTGCCTTCGCTCCAGCCGTAAACATGCACTACAGTGAGTGACGGTAAACGAAAGTGGTTATGTGGCCATAAATGAGTCATGAGAGGTGCTGTGTTACTCGAAGCATTAAGAGATGGACAACTTGCAGCACGAGAACTCGATTTTTAAAAATCTTTTTCTCGCTTTGAACAAAAACCACCTCAATTAAAACTTACGAAATGAAAGCCAATAAATTTCTCTACTAAACCCGCCATCGTCTGTATTTTGACTTGGGCCACCTCAGAGTGAAATAAGAAAATTTTTTACATATGTTCCGAAACACTTTTTTGCAACTTCAGTATTTTAATTCACTTCTACGCATTCAGTTTCATCAGCTGTAACATTTTTTATTGGTAATAGAAGTCTATGTAGGCAAGCACTCCATTCTGAGAGGAAGTTGATATTTTTTTAAAATGTCGAAATAGTAAAATTTTTCATTTTATTTAAACTTAAAACTGCTTATACCGTCCAAAAATACACGATCCGAATTATCGAAAACCAGAATATGTGCAAATGTCATTATTACATTTGTGCAGTGTTTTCTAAGATTTTAGATTTTTGATCATTATTGAGGAGTGGCTGGTTTCACACCTTTCAGAAATGTTGAAAATGGCATCACATCACAAATTTTTTGGGGCAAAATTATTTAGCTTAGATCATGCATGCTGGGACCAGCTTGAATGAATTTTCATCAACAAACTGGAGATTGTTGAGCGCCATATGTGGGGCATTTGGAGTAGAGTGACGAATTCATAAATCTCACTTCTACCCAGTAATGCTAATTATATACTAATTAGTGTTCTTGGCACACTCTCTGGCTCTTTCTTTGCACATTATTGTTTGTATGCTAGCCAGAACCAATTTAGTACTGAGGTATTTTGAATTTTAATATTTCCTAATGCTTGATTCAAACTCGTGATCCAAATACTCGATACAAACTCCTGACATACACACCCAAAGACTGGATGCCACCATTCTCAAGTGAATAACAGTGTAGGAAAGCCTCTGCTATCCCTGCCAAATATTAACTGTAGACACACGCAGTTGCTAACCCGGCTGGCCATGGTAACACTTGTATTTTGTTGTTTGGTCATCGCTAGTTTACAAAAGCTTCACTTTTGGTGAGAGTGGTCTCATTGTGTTTAGAATTACATAGACTTGATACATGTAAACTTCAATCCATTGTAAGTGTCCCTATAATGCTTAAGTGAACATTTTCACAATCACAAAAGCATAAAAAGCAGAAGGATTCAATATTCATAAACTGTGAATGACAGAACACAGTTTTTAGTCTCTATGTGCAGAATATTAGTTCACACTGCTATGAGTTCATATCCTCCATCAGACCACGGTATTATGGAAGTACATTACAGGACCGAAAAAAATTACAGGGAATAAGTAACTGGTATTGATACTGCAAACTTTGCATTAGCTGTTTCAAGCTGGCAATGCAAGCCTGTGCTCTAATGCATATTCTTCTGACATAGCAACAACAACAACAATAGTTTTTCAGTCACTCTGACTACAGGGAAGGACTGGTGGGCTGTGTAGTCCAATGAGCATTTCACAAAGGCAACGTCTACAATAAATCGGCAAGCAGAAGTCTTCACATACAAACATCAATACATTGCTCATTTCAAAAGCAAAGTGTTGAATGTGTTAATGACATCTAATAAGTTCAGAAATCTGTAAGAAAGTTCCAAATGATGCACTCACTGAAGAAATCCCAGCTTTCCCAGCTTTTCAAAGCGCAGAAAAGGGCAGGGCCTGGACCAGTGGTGGCAGTGGCACTGCTTGTAGGGCAAGCAGCAAAACCAGCAGCTGGCGACCTGCATTAAATATGAACACGATGATGTAGGTAATCCTCTGAAAAATGCATACCATGTTTTTATCACCATAAATATGTAACAATTCAATGCAAACAGGCCTGCTCATATAAATTTACTGCACAGAAGTGCTGTCTAGGAAGCCACAGCATTTTATTTCACAGGCAGCATTGTAACAGTTAGAATGATATCATTATAGTGAACTAGAATATATTACCGTGGCTCGACCGGGAGGGCGCATCTACCTTTCCGGCAGCCTGTTACGCTCTGGAAAGCCACCAGAAGCGCTGCTGTTCTCTTTCATACTACAGCGCGGAAGCTGCGCCCACTAGGCATCACAGAGCACAGATAGGCAATAGTCTTTAATAAGTGTTTTCGCCTGTTGGAAATGCGTTCTAACAGTGTACTTCATATCTTGGGCCACATTAAAAAAGAGTAGAAGATAGAGCCTGGATGCCAAGAACACTGCGACCAAGTTGCAGCGGGTTGCAGCATTTAATATCACAGCACGCTTGTATTTTTTTACGAAAAGCATAAGCCACGCTAGCACCCAAAGTCGTGAAGATGCATAGCTTAAATTTTGCCAGTGTTAAACAATGCTTAGTGCACTTATAATAAACCAGAATTAAGCCCTTTATTTATTTCCCTGATTTCTTGGACGTTCCACGTGTAGATCACTGCATTTAAATTGAACTGCATGGGAAAATTTATGGTACAATCAGACATCTGAATCGACAATTAAGCGAAAGCAGTTGTATTTACCCTCGATGATTACTTAGAAGCTCTTACTCTAATGAATGTTTTTACAACATGCTGAGGGATCACACACAACATATAATTGCCGCGGGGGGAGGAGTGATGCTAGCACTGCTTTAGCAGCAAAAGGTGCTAAATTTACCTAATGCCCCACATTTGGAAAGACAGACTGTGCCTCATCAGGCATAAATTTTAATATCCAGTGTTCAGAATTTAGTTTTACAGAGTTCTAAAAATGTATATGAACTCAGTGCTGAGTAGTGTGTGCGTGTACTGTGTGATGTTCGTGCACGTTAAAGAACCCGAGGTGGTCGAAAATTTCCAGAGCCTTCCTCTACGGTGTCCCTCATAGCCCGAGTCACTTTGGAACTTCAAGCCCCATGAAGCATGAACCATAAGGTTCCAATAAAAGAAAAAAGTTTCCGCTAGTAAAACTAACCGTACAAAACAAAGAACAAACTTTTAACTTCACAAAAAAACATGGCTGATTGCAAGTGTACATGATGCCAAATAAACATGCGAGGCAGTACTCACGCTTTCTCAGTTCCAGGTTATGGTAACGAGTACGGTTGATGCTTAATCACTGCACTGTAAGGGTCATATATTTATAACTTGAGATGCACATCTTATCGCTTCTGACAGCTGGGTGATTCCATGAGATCAAAGTGCCTAAATATTTCGTTTTTAATTTTCTCAATCATTTTACTTATTATGCGCACATTAATCAGTAGGCTAATTGTGAATTTTGCGTTTTGAAAATGTTAATATTTGAGAGAAAAAAGTTATAAACGATATCAAGGCAGAGGCAGCATTTTCACGCAGAGCTCAATTTCGCTAATTTGGCATGACGTAATTATCTAGATATGAAAGCATGATATGTATAATATTTGTGCTAAATGTGCAGGTGAGAAGGAATATGTGGGCTTATTTCCGCTATTTTGAGGAAGTTGTCGCTTGCTGGAAAAAATTTCGAAAACGACACAAGTCTGAAACGACGTTATTTTCATTTTTTTCTCCACAAATATATAGCACTTATCCTTCAGATTTGCACAATTAATAACCATTGAGGTGCTAGAAAAGTACACCAGCTTTCATTGTTACATAAAATTGGGAAGTGCAAGAAGTATTGCCATAAATCTGGCATTTTTTAATACAGTAGTGTTTTTCAAAAATCAAAGGAAAAAACACCCCATCTCTAATTTTTCTTAAAACTCATGAAACAAGCCTCTAGAAGGAAAAAAAGTGTATGAAAGAACGTGTTGCATTATTTTGTTTCCAACAATGTTATCCAAGCTCAAAATTGTAGTTTTCTGAGCATCGCCCAGAG
The DNA here is from genome assembly GCF_052857255.1 of Amblyomma americanum. NCBI lineage: Eukaryota > Metazoa > Arthropoda > Arachnida > Ixodida > Ixodidae > Amblyomma > Amblyomma americanum. The sequence continues at coordinate 72,961,117 of NC_135500.1, read as the reverse complement.
CGCCTAAATGAGGGGGACGGAAGCAGCAAAGCTCTTCGCTGCTCTAAATTTTCCCCATATCCCAAGACATACCTTTTCCATCAAGAGAGAGCGTACCTAATACTTTTTGTGGATTGACAGCGATCTGTAACATAAACAGATTTCAGTAGCACCGCTATCGCTGAGTGCAGGTAAACAAAAGTTCTAAATGTAATTTTCTGACTGCACAGTGCCCCTATAAGGTTGTCTTTCATTAAAAAAAAGCCAACTAAACAGTAGAAATGAATGCGGAAGTAAACAGCATCATTTCAAAGTCAATGTTTTTTTTAAAAAACATCCCAATATATGCTTGCCAGAGGTGCTTTACAAATCCACATTCTGTACCACAGCTTTTACCATAGGTATTTTGGAGGCTCTGTGATAAGCAAAAGCTTAAAAAAAATTGTACATAGGTTGAACGAATGCCTACTGCGGCATAGCTATCAGCAATCTAGGATATACCAGCATAGCCAATCCAAATAAATTAACAGCGGCTAAAAAAGAAACCAAAATGTATTTTTAAATCAAACTCGAATTAGAAAAGAAAATTAGCCACACTATGCCTGAAGTCAAACGACAAAGCGAGTGCCTGGGGACACACACAGCTTCATAGGTGCACTGTGCAGCAATAGAATTACATACAAAACTTTTCTTTAGATGCATTCCTATGGGCTACACTCCAAGTTGTTACCTGCACCCGGCCATAACGGCACTACGAATCCTTCTTGCATCACAGATCAGCGTCTGTCCTCAAAAAGTATTAGGTATGCTCTCTCTTGATGGAAAAGGTCTCAGTGTTGGGCTGGGGAAAATTTAGAGCAGCGGAGGGCGTGTTTGCAGCTTCCGTCCCCTTATTTGGGCACTCCTGCTGACGCTAAAAAAATTACAAGTTTGAGCTAGGATAACATTGTTGGAAACAAAAAAAAAATGCAACATGCTCTTTCATACATTTTTTTTAACCTCCTTCTCCAGACTTGTTTCCAAAGTTTTAAGAAAAATTGGGGATGCAGTTTTTGTTGAAAACATTTTTGAAAAACACTACTATGTTCAGAAATGCCAAATTTAGGGCAATATTTTTTGCACTTCCCTACATTACATAACAATGAAAGCCAGTGCACCGTTTTAGCACCTCAATGTTTATCTATTGCAAAATTTGAAGGAAACGTGCTTAATATCTGTGCCGAAAAAATTCCTGAAAATTATCTCGTTTTGAGACGTCTCGTTTTCGAAATATTTTTAGCAAACAACTTCCTCAAAAATGCGGAAATAAGCCTCACATATTCCTTCTCACCTGTAAATTTAGCACGAGAAAAATATCCACCATAGCTTTCACATCTAGATTCTTACGTCATAACAATATTGCGAAAATGAGCTGTGCTTGAAAACGCTGCCTCTGCCACGGCGTCGTTTATAATTTTTTCCTTCTGAAATATTAGCACTTTCACAAAACGAAATTCACTGTTGGCCTACTGAATCAAGAAAAATTGAAATATGAAATATTTAGGCAGATTGATCTTGCGTGGAATCACCCAGCTTCGTCTTGATAACTGCGGGTAAGACGGGATGAGAAATATTCATCATTTATGCTCGCAGCACAACAAGAACGGGGCACGAGACGAAAGACAAACACAAACAAGCGCTGACTATTCACTGGTTTTTTATTGAAGAGCAAAAGGCGTACATATATACATTATACGAGAGGGAATTCAGTTATCTGACCTCCCACGTGCCTTCCAGATAACTTTTGTTGTCTTGATAAGTCTTTCATTGTCTGTATATATACGCATTTCATGGTTTGGTTTACGGGGGTTTAACGTCCCAAAGCGATTCAAGCTATGAGAGACGCCGTAGTGAAGGCCTCCGGGAATTTCAACCACCTGGGGTCCTTTAACGTGCACTCACATCGCACAGTACACGGGCCTCTAGAATTTCGCCTCCACCGAAATTTGACCGCTGCCGCCGGGATCGAACCCGCGTCTTTCGGGCCAGCGGCCGAGCGCCATAACCATTCAGCCACCGCGGCGGCTTTATACGCATTTCGTTCAATAAAAAAAACTGTTGATAGTCAGCGCTTGTTTGTGTTTGTCTTTAGCCCCGTGTCCCGTTCTTGTTGCGCTGTGAGCTAAAATGATGAATACTTACTAACTCGCCCAAATTTCCGCCTTGCTGAACGGGACGAGAAAGACGGAGGCGCTCGTGTTGTCCATCTTAAGCGCTGTTTTCAAGACGAACTCACGTCAACAAGCCCAGCTTCCTACGCTTGTGCATGCACTGCTTGATGACTTACATGTATCGACGCAGTCAAGATGGAAGCAACTCTCCACTCTTCTCGCGTGCTCGATCCGCCCTCGCTGGTGGCTTCACGAAGTCGCACACGCCAAGTCGTTGCAACCCAAATACGTCTTCGTAGCAAGCATCCTGAACTGAACACGTTCGCCACAGAGGGAACAGTGGAAAAAGACACGATAGGACTCGAAGCAGCTACAGGCAGCAGACAAACGTCCGTGCAAACGCCGAATTGTGCCCAACGTCCTAACGTACCGCGGCTACCGCGGCCATGCAGGCCATGCCGCCGGCAAAGATTGCCTTCGGCTTCGGCTTCCAATGCCGCCGAAATCCAGCTTCTTCGGTCACGTGACGAGAAAAATTTTTATTTTCTTCCTTTTTTTTCTAGCAGTGCCCGCAGCTGTCCGCGCGCACGTAGCGAAAGAAAAAGAGAGGAGAAGGAAACGCGGTTGGGGCCGGCATGCCGGGTTGCTTTCAAGGCCATGTCGGCACGTCGGTGCTCCCTCCCCGCTGTCTTTGCATAGGGGTAGAAAGGAACGGCGCCAAATATGCCTGCTTATTTTATGTGTGTGATTTAGTTAAATCCGCCAGCAACTGAGCACAGGCCCTTGGCTGCCTTCGCGTCAGATGTCGAAATTTTCTTGCCACGACGGCTAGCTTTTTTAAATTGTCCCTAATTCGAGTCGTCCATATCAACGGGGGTCGTATAAACCAATCACAACTTGTTTTCTTCACATGTTTGGGCTGAATTGTATTTTTCAGGTAAACGCAGCTTTACTCAAACCACGTGGCTGACTTAACCATGCTTACGTGTTTCGAAGAGACTCAAGCAGCTGCGGTCTTGTTTTTTTTGGGGGCGGGGGGAGGGGGTGTTAAGGGTCAGTGTGCGTGTGCTGTGTGTGTGCCTGAAAAAGAAAAAAAAACACTTGCTTGCAAGCCCCCTTCAAACCGAAATACTGGCACCGAGGTTGCTCCGAAAGAAAAGGTTGCACTTCCGTTGCGCAACACCCACAGGGCAAGAATAGGGATTCCGCGTTTGTTTTGCGACACAGGCGGAGGCATAGTCCCGAGAGAATGTTCAGACCGCTTCGCCGCTGCGATGGGCTTACCTCCTCTATTAATTAATCACTCTTCCTCCGACTCCTACCTTTCTTTGCTTCAAACTTTGCCTCTGTGCAACGGTGCGCTGCTTATGTTGTTTTTGAATAATTGAGCGACACTGGTGGCTCGGTATACTTTTAGGAAAGCGCCGGCTCGATGTCATATGAGGAATTACAGTGAAACAAAATTTAAGCTACAATTTTATTCGTATTGCAAAACGCATGCATACTCCCCTCTCCTCCCCCCCGCCCTCGAAACACATATGTACAAAACATACAGCCGGGGACAAAAGTCTGGAGACCACGTGTGCCTGAAACGAAGCCTATAGTTCTATTATTAGCCAGCGGCTGGAGACCGCGCTTATTTTTTGTGGAGATGAAAGAACAAAATTTTGACATTCACCTCCACAAGTGTGGTCTCCAGCCGCCGGCTAATAGCAGAGCTATTGGCTTCGTTTGAGGAACATGTGATCTCCAGACTTTTGTCCCCAACTGAACAACCACAAAAGGAACATGAACCAGAAAATGAGAAACACAGGTAAAACGCAATGACAACAACTGCAGTTGAATTGCAGAGCCATAGGGGGCCCGAGGTTCTAAAGCAAATAACGCAACGCTTATATGCACTGATCACGTGGGCGAGTGAAACTGCGTGGAAGCTAGCTAGCTTCTAAGTCCTTTCTGACTAGCTCGAGTCTAACTTAAGTTAGTTTTTCAGTTTATTTCGCATATTAGCCTGCCATATGCTTGAATAATCTAACACGGCTTAGGCTATCTGCCACCGTTCTGTTTTGTGACAAAAGTAGCAGATTTATTTGGTGTAGTTGCGATTGTTTCAGTAAATGAAGTTCGGTTCGATATCCGAATTCTATGATATATATGTGATTCGACGAATCGATGTTCAACGTATACTTCCGGAATTTACTGGCGCCACAAAGCCACGGTCGGAACTGGCTTTTAACGCTCCACCACGAGAAAACTACAAATCTGCGCTATTTTAACTGCTTCAGCTTTGCACAATTAACCTACGATGTTCACAGCGTGCTCCGGCCAATAAAGATAGCAGCGCCAGGGAAATGGCCTAAATATTGCCATTTTCGGACATTATACTATATAGCTGCGTAATAAAATTACGTGTAGAAAAGTGCTGATCATTTTTAAGTACCCTGATATATATCATTTTAAATAGTACTACGTGACGGTCTGGCTCATCGTTGCTGAAAAAGATTTCCGATTTATTTTCATGTGAAACTAGTTATCGCCAGCATATTGCAGAGGGCGCCTGGAAGCTGGTTGCGTGTGCCGAAGTTGGGAGAGGTGCTGCTGCGTTAAAGTTGATTCCATGTTATTTCCTGGCTTGTGCTTCAGCTGGGAAAATGCATGTAGGGATTCGAGAACTGGTGTTTAAAACACTGCTTTAATTACAAAGACATCAGCCCGAAATTTTATGCGGTTAAAAAACGCACCCGCGGGCTTGCACGTAATAACACTGCCATTACTGGAAACGGTCCGTGCGTGTTTGAACGTGATATAATGGTGCCTAGGGAGCCCGTCTCGATTCCGGCTGCCTTGCATCAGAAGAGTGCACCAATGTTACGCGTGACGAACCACAAAGCGATCTGAGAGTGAAGGTTTGACGCAGTTGTGCTAAAAAGATGCGTGGCTGTTCTAACCAGCTGCATGCCATTGTGCAGAACCTGAAAGTATGCATAGCGGATACTGTATGTCTGGTAAAGGTGTCCAGATTGCCGCGTTATTTAAAACACTCAAATGGGCATCTTTGTTTTCCACATTTCAATTTGAAGCCTTTTCGTTAACGTTGAAGTTTTTGATCGATGTGTGGCAAGATTTGTTTCAGGTCTGGACATAACCTTAGAGTGCCTGTCAGTGCTCTCTATCTCCCTCATTCATATTCTCCCAGCGATTTCATGCCGGTGGTCCGGACCTACGGCCGTCCAACTATTTTGCGATTCCCGGCCAGTGAATAATAACTTTTATTCTCATCTAGTTTTGCTCCGAACCTTCTGTGCTCAGTGCTTATACTGGCGTTACGCCATGGCCCATTCATCTCTAGACCCTGAGTTATGTCCTCAGGAAATCGGAGGCTACTCAATGTCACGATTGAGCTCTATCTCCTGCCCTTATCCGAATCCATCGTTCTGAAGGCATCTCGCAAACGCGATCGACAGCAACGAAAAAAAATTGCGTCGCGTCGATCTACTATTAATTCGTGTTCACCACTTTTATAAAAATAAATCAGTTTCTGCAACGAGGGCCAGTTTTGTTGAACTACGTTTTGATACGCTTGAAAAGCGACTCAATGTGTTGGGGACGCTCTCGTGATGTAGTTTCTTGTAAAGTGGTTTCCACTGAAATCAGCTTGGACGAGATTATGAAAAGCAAGAAACTATGCCTCAATATTAGTAGAAATAATTGTTAAAAGACTACAGGTGTTAACAAGACGGAAAGCAGTCAATTACACGAGAAAAAAAGTGCCTCATTTTGTTTTTCTAAGAAGCCGTGACGTCACGGGAGTCATTTTTGGTCGCACAGGCTACCTTCCGCTGCGTACGCGGAAAAAGGTTGGCGATAAGCGGATTACGGAAAACGGATTGCCTTTCACCGCCGTAATCTAGCCCCAGAGGTGGCGGCCGCTAGGACGTTGGTTAAAACTTTATTGTGAAGAATAATAGGGATGTAGGAACTGGAAGCTAATGAAACATGCAGCGAGACACAGGACAAAGCCACTATAAGCAGGTACCAACTCGTCTGTTACCCCCCGGAGAGGAGTGCAGTGTGAAAAGATCGGGAAAGGAGCTTCCATAAAAGCAACACATTTCAAAAGGGCTGCATTCTCAAGGGGATTCCAAGTCAGCATGTCAGCAATAGGAGCGGTGTTTTTCAGAGGCAAGGAAGGGTGCACTTCTCATTCATGATTTTTCTCTCCTCCTAAAGCCCTTCTTTCTCTTTTCCTTCTTGCTATACACGTTTCCACGTACCGCAATATTGCTGGCTGGACTGCTTTTTGTACCTGGCGCTAAAATTTATCGCGCCTGCGCTTTAACTTCCGGCGCTCTAACTTCCTCCATTCACCCCTCTGCACCTGTAGCCCGAACAATGAACAACCCACACACCACGGAAAGGCGACGAAGGCACTTTCCTCTCCCTGCCTAGCCTCTGCCGCAGACAGCGCGCGACCATCCGGAGTTTTACTTCTCAAGAAGAATGTGAGTGTGTCGTTTGGGTTCGAGACCTTTTAGTTGGAAAACAAGCTTTCCGGAGAAGATTTACTGGTATCCGCAAGTGGTAAGTTGACAACTTGCAGAATTTCTAGTAACACCCTCTGCAATATAGCACATATTTTTCAAACGAAAACCCTTGTTCACATTTCCGCATTTTTGTTCGAAAAGGAAGAGGGAAGATTCTTTTTTATCTGTATGAGAGGGGAGTTGACACAATGAGTAGCCAAATATTCCATTGAATTCAAAATTTCCACTGACTCTATAGGACGAGAAGTTCCGTTCCTGTACCAGCACTAGTCTCTAGCTTATCCACAATAATACTCGCTCTCTCTTCTTTTGTGTGCAAAGCATGGCTACGAACGCGAGGAGCAGGTCGAAACAGGTACAACGGTGCAACAGAGTACCCTTCGGCGACTGCCCTTTTCACATGTAAGCGAGCCGCTCGCGAATCCCGCCGCCGCGGCGCATACACCCTCTCTCAAGTGGCGAAGGAAGCTCCAGCGGCTGAAGCGGCGAGGTTCGGGCAAGTTGGAAATTTTCGCGGCGGCGACGCGGCAGCACCGCATCTCAACCAATGACGGCTCGGCGTTGCCACGTGACCAGTAAAGGCATTGTGCAAGAAAGCATGCGCATAGGCCAGTGTTTGTGCGGTTTAAAAAAAGAAATTATATAAAGTGGTGTTGAATGCTTAAAACGAATGATTTATATTTATTCAAATAAACAATGAAAATAAACAATAAAATTGTGCTGATATATAACGATTTTTTGTGTTTGCAGGGCACCATAACCGGTTGCAAGCGCATATCTTTTGCCAGCAACATTGGTTTTCGCAGCGGGTGTACAACAGTTAAACTTCTAGTTCACTGTAGGTGTGCTGTGGCTGGAATTCTAGCCACTGCAGCGGTGGGAAATGCGCAGTGGCGACGAATGTGAACCGAAAGCTCGCGAAACGCTTTGTAGCGCCGCGCCGCTGTTCGTTCTATTCGCCGAATCGCTTGCATGTGAACCACCCTTTACACTCGATGTCGATAGTTGATGGTAACCTGTGGGGCTTCAGGTTCACTGAGATTAAGGGTAGTCACTCTCTCTCCTTTAATAAAAAGAAGAAAATGGAAGGCGATTGACTCACATTCCCTCTGTTGGCAGAGCAGGAAATTAAAAGGCTGTATTCACGAGAAGAATAATTTTCGGTTTAAACTTTCAAAATTCCAGAAAAACTGACTTAAAACAAGTTGCTTTCCGACAGACAACCTCGTTCACAGACTGGTTTTCACTTCCTACTCTACCCAGAACCGGGGTACTATGAAGAGAGATGAGTCAGTCGCCCTCCATTGTAACTTTTCAGAAATGGAGAGGGGTATTCACCTTAATCTGTGCAAACCTGAACTCCAGACGGTTCCCATCATTTTTGGAAAACGGGAAAATGCCGCCTCGACGAAAGGCGGAACCAGTCTGGCCGGGCCGGCGGAGACTGACGCGCTCGGAGCGAAATCGAAACACACTCCTAGTTGCCGCTGGTGTGGTCGAGGTGCACCGAACCCGCCGAACGCGTCGGCGGTCAAACGCCGTTGGAGTGTAGAGGGTCTCGCTGTGGCCAGCGTGACGTCGCCGTGCCGCACGCACTTACGTCGGAGAACAAACGCGTCGCGCGTACTACCACGAGAGTCCAACTTTACATCGCTGAGGGTGCTCACCGCTTAAGAACAACTTGCTTCAAGGACGTGTTCATGCAACTGCCCTCATCCGACGTGCTTTACAAAACAACGTTGGTCACGGCACCATCTTAAAGCTATAAGGAAAACAATGTGCTACCTCGTATTTGAGAAATGAATAATTACAAAAACCTTGATCCATGCAAGTTTAGAAAACGAATGTGCGGAAATCAATCCTGAAATCACATACATGTATTTCTTCTGGTTGACTCTTTCAGCATTGCACCATAAAAAAAGATTCGTCATTGTCATTGTTTTCAGTTTTGTTGCTAAAGGGAAAATTACGCCTACAGAGATAAGTTATGATCAGCAACTCTCGGAGGATAAAAAACAGCAAACCTTCTATACAAAGCTTTTTCTTATAAGACATTTTGCTCTAACTTCAACATAGATAAAAGATGTCTTTTTGATCAACTAGAACTGCCGCGCTTCAAAGTTTACTTAAGAAAAAAGAAAACTGCGCTTTTCAGTAAAAAGAACCCGCTGGCATGGAGATACTGCGCAAGTGCAAACAATGCCTTAGTATTGCTTTCGCCTCCAACATTTCAATCACTAAACTCAAAGTGCCCTCTAGGAGAAATCCCAGGAAGCATTTTTTCCGCCATATTTGGCATAAAAAACGAAGCACAGTTCTCAACACTGACAAAAAGGAATAAGAAAGGTGCAACTTTCACGAAACGGACTAAACGTCTCGCAGCAGGTATTTCAAGGGTGCAAAGTTATTCCATGCCTGCCGAGAAGGGGTAAAATTCGAAGTTACCCTCTTGTTCCGATTGTTCGCGGATGATTGTGTGCTTTTTAAGAACATCACAGCACCAAATGACCATACAATATTACAAGCAAACCTAGAGGCTATTCATGAGTGGTGCTTTCGATGGGGAATGCAACTAAATGCACAAAAAACAGTTCTGTTGCGAGTTACAAGGAAGAAAAATATCAGCACCTATTCTTACTTGCTTAACAACAATATTATAACAGAAGTAGACACGCATAAATATCTTGGTGTGACGCTAACAAATAAACTAACTTGGTCTCCGCATATATCCGCCATTTGTTCTTCCGCTATTAGTAAGCTGTGGTCCCTAAAGAGGAAACTTAAAGGTGCACCTGTCGAAGTTAAGCTATTAGCTTATAATGCCTGAGTTATAGCCAAGTTCGAATATGCCTCCATTGTATGGGATCCGCACAATAAGAAGGACATATTGCAGCTCGAGCGAGTCCAAAGAAAGGCTGTCCGGTTTATTTTTAGCAAATATAAAAGGCACGATTCTCCTTCCTTATTGATGCGGCAACATAGTATAGGAACATTGGAATCCCGTCGAAAAATTAGTCGGCTCGCTTTTTTGCATAACTGCGTCTCAGGTACGCTGAGGTTAAACATGCCAGACTGTGTTAAGCCACATTGCACCAGGAAAACTCGACACACACACCCTCACTCCTTGGCCCCAATTTTTGCACGAACCAATACCTATAAGCATAGTTTTTTTCCCAGGACTACCAGTGAATGGAATTCCCTGCCTTCGCACACTTTCGCAGCCTGTGACTTTGTTAAAGAACTGGAGCGTCAATTTTTGCGCTGTTAATTGTAGTTCGCTCGTTATGAATTTTTTGTGTGAAATTTGTTTCTGAACAGCTGTATGCTTGTTATATGTGTACTCATGTTTTTGCCGCGGATGCCCCTCCTGCCTGGGCCATGTATATGTATGGTCTGCAGTATCTGAAAATAAAAATACCCCTTTTTTACACCTCTTTTTTTTAGAGTGTGGGATACTGAGCGGGCTAAAGAGGTTCCAGCCCGACCGCGGCGGTTTCGTTTCGATGAAGGCGAAACCCAATACGATATCAGTGCATGATAAACGTCCGCAGGTGGGCGAAATTATTCCAGTGCCCTCCACTACCGCGCCTCTTTAACTCCCAACTTTCTCTCTTTCCTTACAGCACGGTTCATGGGTCCACGTAGAATTGAGACAGATCTTGCGTTCTCCTCTCCTGAAAAAGCAATTTTCTTATCACGTGGTCTACTTCTTGTTATTTCCCTTATCCTGGCAGTACACTACAGTCAGTATCTCGTGTGTTTAAAGGAATATATAGAGAACTTTTTTAAAAGCAAGATAAAAAACAATCGCACAGACAGAAGCGCACAGGGCGACCCAGCTTCATGGTGTGTTTTGTCTGCGTCCTTCTGCTGGTTATATTTGCTCGAAATATGTAAAAATAATAGGTGTAACGTTAAGAGACCGGAAGCGGCAGAGTGGGTGAGGGAACAAACGTATTGATTTTGTAGTCAATTTCAATAGGAAGAACTGGGCTTCGGCAGGGCATGTAATGCGCATTAAAAATAACCGCTGGTTCTTAAGGACAGCGAAGTGGATTCCAAAAGAAGGCAAGCGTGGCTGGAGGCGGCAGAATGTTAGGTGGGCTGATGAGATTAAGTAATCTGCAGGAATGGGGTGTACGCAGCTGGCAAAGTAGAGCGCTAATTGGAGAGGCATAGGATAGGCATTTGCAGTGGGTGTTGTCAGGCTGACGATGATGATAGATAGATAGCTTTTGGTTTCGTGTTTTATTCTTTGGAATGATGCGTAAAACATTACTATACACTGGTCGTTATTTGGCATTAGCCAATAACGTGTTTCGATTTCATCAGCGGAGTGGTGAAAAAAAGGGTCCGTCGTCCAAGTTCAGTACTGGTGATGCTAGGAATGAGAAGTCTGCGGTGTAATCACGCCTGTGTCGTTGTGATCTACTACATCGCTACAATGTGTGGCGCATCATTAGCGAGAAACAAGTATGCAGCCGAAGTTTGATATCTGCAATGAATGCCGCAGCCAGCCACATTATTTCCTTACATTAGTTGTTGCTTTGATAAGCCACCACTACCAGGTCAAGAAATCTAAGAAGCCAGCAAATAACTAATTTCATCAGAGGATTTCATGAGAATGGTCATCGAGATTAAGAAAGAAAGCATAAAAATGATTGCATGGAATGGGCATGGTAAAGTGTCGTTATGGTGGTGGCAGCGGCGGCTTTTTTCGAAAAAAATAAGCATATTATCTATCCACTTATACAAAGTTGGAAGTCCGAAGCACCAATGTCATTTCGTGGCAGAATATAATATAACATTCACCTTCAGTCAGTGTTCACACATGCGGCTGCTCTGACCTTACCTTCGCATTCGAATGTAAGGCCACGCTGACAGGTACTCCATCAATATCCTAGGCGGGAGTGCTTATGATGTTGTTAAACATGGATGATAAGAAATGTGATGGACCAGATGGAATCCCGAAAAAAATACTCAAGCGCTATGCCGAGCCTGTAAGCAAACACCTCTGCCTGATATATCAAAAATCAATCGACCAGTGTAGCGTTCCTGCGGAGTGGAAAGTAGCGAAATTAATTCCTGCGCATAAATCAGACAATATTTCATCTGCAATTATCGACCGATATCACTAACATGTACATGCTGCAAATTACTGGAGCACATCATTTTGAAATTTATGACAAATTTTGTTGAAGTCAATTACCAACTCCACAGAAACCAACTCGGATTTTATTGTGGCTTGCCAACCGCCACGCATCTAATAGAAATTATGCATGATTTTGCACTATGCTTCAAAAGTCAGCCACAAATCGATGCCCTTTTCCTGGATCTATCGAAGGTTTTTGACCGAGTCTCTCAAACAAAACTCCACTTTAATATTAAGATTATATTTGGTGATGAACCACTGCCACGATGGATTTTAATTACCTCTCCGATCGTTATCAATTTGTTCAATACGACCATCATGCCTCCAAGTCAGTACCAGTTCTTTCATTAGTACCGCAAGGTACAGTTTTAGCCCCGCTGTTGTTTATACTTTTTATTAAAGACATAAAATGAAACTGATGTAAAAGTACAAATATTCACGAATGACCGCGTGCTATATGAAAAAATAAAAGGCTCTTGAGATCAGAAAAAAATTAGCAGTGCTCTAGGAAAACTTTAAGAGTGGTGTAATAAATGGCAGATGGCAATTAATTTCGAAAAAACGGTTTTTATGTCCAGTACAAAGAAAAAGTGTAAATTAGACGGCGTATACTCTTGGAATAATATGAATATCCGTAGTGCGACTGAATATCGATAATTGGGTGTAGCTATCACTTGTGACTTAAACTGGACTACGCATGTTCAAAGTATAGCTAGCAAAGCAATGAACAAGTTATTTTTCCTCAAAGGGCCTTTCGTCATTCTACATCTGATACAAAACTTCTCCCTTACGTCACTTTTATCCGTCTCGTCTTATAAAACGCTAACATAGCCTGGTTCCCCCGCACTAAGAACAAATTTGAAACACTCGAAATGGTCCATAGAAAAGCCGTGCGCTTTAGCTTCAACTGCTATGGACGCATGCATTCAGCCACAGATCTTTTTCGCAAGGCTGGGCTTCACACGCTGTCCAGCCATGCAATATTACACCGTCAAAAGTTTTCGTATATAGTTATATTTAATGCAATAAATATATCTCCCACTGAATTTGTTCTTGTAAACACAACTACGGTAACACGTCACAAGCATGCACTCACACTTGAAGAATATGTCTGTTACAGTAATGCTTTCCGATGTTATTTTTTTCACAAGTTGTCCGAGATTGGAACCACTCGCATCCATCACTCAAAGCCCAGCGCATCATAGACAAATTTATTACCCTCCCTGAAAGCTCTGTGCTTACATTCCTTTCACCATAACCTTGATCATAATCTTGTAATGCAGTGTTCTTCTCTTTCTATTTACTGTATCCGAGTACTATCATCTGTTTTCTGCCTCGATTTCTTTATTATTATTGTCATGCGTATTGCATGTATTGCCTCTATTTTTGACTCTAAAAATATTAGCACTGAACATATATTTGAGTGTTTTGCCCTCTCCTGTAAAAATCCCAAGAAGGAATTCACAGTATTACGAAATAAAATAATAATGAGTGCGATAAACACCTAGCCGAGAAAATTGTACAGAACACTTTGCGTTATTTTATGCCGATAAATTAAAATGCTGATAGAAGCCGCCGCGGTGGCTGGGTGGTTGTGTCGCTCGGCTTCTGGCCAGAAAGACGCGGATTCGATCGCGGATGCGCTTGTCGAATTTCAATGAAGGCGAAATCCTAGAGGCCCTTTTACTGTGTAATGTCAGTGCACGTTAAAGAACCAGATGGACAAATTTTCTGGAGCCCTTCACTACGGCGTCTCTCATAGCCCGAGTCGCTTTGGGACGTTAAACCCTTATAAACCAAACGAAACCGAAAATACTGATGGAAAACTAGGTGCCCAAGGAATTGGGCTGACAACCGTTTGATCTTCAGAGCCAAGCGGTGAGGAAACAAACTGGAACTTCCGGCCCGGACTACTCAGTGCAGTGACACGTAAAAACACGGCTAGTATTTAAAATTTCTTTCCAGTATGCCCGTCGACCATCGTGAACGTGTTGGAGCTTGTAGGAGCGCGCAGTGCATGCAGTCCAACCAGAAGCACCAGCTTTATCAGCTTTGTCATCCGGTTTTTGGTAGACTGTTCTCAAAGTTGGGTAATAAATTTGTGTCAGTACTAGCGCTGGTTTTCCATATCTACTTTGAATTCTACACGTGGAAATGGGACAACACGCATGTGTATGTATACAAAGGCTGCAATGGCGCTGCACCGCTGCGCATCGAGTGCCTGGCTCTCGTGGTTAAACTATCAGCTTGTGAGCAATTTTGTAGCTGTACATAAATCTCTCTTGCACTTCTACGGTGCATTATGACTAGCGTTGTTTGCATGCTGATGATCTTAACATGTGACCGCCGCCTTGCTGTCAACCGCGGGCTATGCCAACGACAGATGTTTCCACAGTAGTGCCGCGTCTTACTTTGAAGCGGTTAGAAGTCTTCTACATTTGTCGACAGCAACGATAACTGACGCCTGAACAGTTGGAAGTGTTTACAACGGCATTCACGACGTTGGTCCTGGATCAATGTGACGCTGACGTAAAATCTTAAGCGGCTAGTTAGGAGTTTTCATGCTTTGCTAGTAATGCAAGGAATATTTGCGTGTTGGCAGCATGGTTTCCGAGGTTTTTTTAAGAAACCCGCCGCGGTGTATCAGTGGTTATGGCGCTCGGGTGTTGGTGCGAAAGACGCGGGTGCGATCACAACCGTGGCGGCTGAATTTCCATGGAGGCGACATTCTAGAGGCCCGTGTACTGTACGATATTAGTGTACGTTAAAGACCCCAGGTGGTCGAAATTTCCGGAGCCCTTAACTACTGTGTCCCTCATAGCCTGAGTCGCTTTGGGAAGTTAAGCCCCCATAACCCATAACCCGTATTTTTAAGCCAGCTAACCATGCTGGACCATAGTATTCCTGTAGGGAACGTAACTTTTTTAGCGAGTGTGAATATGCCTGACACGTGTAAAAGTGTCGCGAGTGTCGACAAGAGCAGTGGGATCGAGTCCAGCCTAAGCTTGCTCTAAATGTTGGTGGCTTTACCTTCCATAATTGCGTTTCAGAATGTCACGGATCTTCCCGGAGAACACTCGGACCGAAAGAATGAACTAGGCAACGGGTGTACCCACACAAACGCACATTTAGTACACCATACGTGGCACTCACACTAGAACACAAAACTAACAAAACTAACACAAAACACAAACACTATAAATACCCACGACCCGGGCACACTGCTACTAGCATCTACTACTAGTGTTCGACTATTAGCGGTCGGCGTTCGTGCTCACGGTTGGTTCGGTTGTGGCAGCGGCTTTGTGTGGATCCAGTAGGCGGCGTCGAGGCGGCGTTCGCCGTGCTTGGGCTGGCGTCGCTGGCGACATTCGACGTGCTTGGGCTGGCGTCGTCGCTTGCTGTGTCGTACAAGCTCCCGGTCCAAGCGCCCGAGGAGGTGATGCCGATGTTGTTGGCGTTGGGGGCACCAACCAGATAAGTGGCAACAGCGCTCGAGATACCCCTGGCCGTAGCAGGCTGTAGCGTCCTCTGTTGACTCCCCGGAACGGGCTCAGGCACGGCAGGAAGTCCACGATGCGTTGCCGTAGAACGCGAGTGCACAAGAGCAGTAGCCGGCGTCACTCTCTTCCAGCCAAAGTGACCCTGATCTGCCGGAGCCTCCGCTTCTCTGCTGTTCCCCCCCGGGCCTGGCTCTCACTCGCCCTTTTATAGCCTCGGTGTTAGTCTACGTATGCCTTGTCGTCGTCTTCTTCTCTTCTCCACCAATCATCTCTCTCCACCTCACCGAAGGCTTCTCCACCAATCATATCCCTCCATCTCACCGAATGCTTCTTCCTCTTTATTCTTCGGTTACTTCGCGTCGTCTTGACACCTTTTTCCTTTAAAATTTAATTTAGGCTCCTTAATATATGTGACAAAGGCCCCTTCTCAAAAGTTTTCCATGAAAAACTGCTCACGTCAGCTCATCTTCATGCGACTATCTTCCGTGGCGATTTTGAACCCAGCACACACCACACCGCAGATGTCCAGCACATACCAAACGCACACCACTCACACAGCACCCCAAATTTCGTTTGCAGAACACTAACACACCACTGCCACTGTCCGCACAGAGTCCTTAATAAACATGTTCGTGTCCACAACACACTCTCTTGTATGATCACATAACACCAACAATAGCAACAAGATAAACCCCAGATATTGATTAACACAACAACAAGATACATCCCAGAGATACCTAGAGCAGTTCAGTTAGCTCTATCTGTATACAAGTCTAATTTGCAACACATGACCTCTGTTTTTCCTGGCCCATCCGAAAACGTCTCCCCCTTGATTTGGAGTAGAGCTGTAATCCTCTGTCCACATTCAAATTGAGCTTATTCTGTACCTCATCCCCTCCTGATTTTTCTTCCCACAGAATGTGGGCACCTCGGCAACCTCGCCTGTTTCCTCGGCCACTACCGAACAAGCTGCCCTGGGGGTGTGCCGCCGTACGGGACCTCATTCTTCATGTTTCTTCAACATATTAACATGCAAAACCCTCTCAGTTCCATCTATCAATACTTGATAATCCATGTCCTTTTTCTTCCGCGTGACAAGGTACGGGCCCATGCATCAGTAACTTATGATCCGTGGGTAGCAGGACGAGAACCCTGTCGCCCGGATCCAGATTTCTGTGAATGGCTTTCTTTTCATAATATCCCTTACGGCGTTCACGCGCCTTTTCCAGGCATTCATGTGCAAGCCTGTATGTTTCCTTCAACCTGTCGCGCAACTCAAACACGTATGTGTATGTGGTCTTGAGATCTGATGCCATCTCTTTATTAGCAAACAGCTCCTTGAGTATTGCAAGTGGACTTCTAACGGTTCTCCCATATAACATCTCGAAAGGCGAGAAACCAAGACTCGTTTGCGGTACTTCGCGGTAATGGAACAAAAGAGCTGGGAGATATCTATCCCAATCGGTAGGTCTCTCCTGGCACATCTTCTTGATCATGTTTTTGAGGGTGCCGTTGAACCGCTCTACAAGCCCATTATACATGGAATGGTAAGGCCTTGTCAGTAATTGCCTTACTGACAAAAGGCGGTTACCCTCCTTCATTAGTTCCGTGTGAAATTCAAGCCCCTGTCACTCAAAATTTCCGTCGGGAACCCATAACGCGAAAACATTTCCACAAGACACTCCGCCACTTGGATACTGTCAATAGTTCTCAGTGGAATAGCGTCTGGATAACGAGTGGCCGTGTCAACCAGAGTAAGCACATATCTATTGCCTTTGGCGGATACTGAATAGATTGGCCCTACAATGTCAATCGCCACAGTTGAAACGGTAGGTAGATGGCTGGCATCTTGCCCAGAGGTACGGGACCAACTCTCCTCTTCTGAACTGTGCGCTGACACAAGTCACATGAGCGAACAATGCGCTTAACGTCACTGTAAACACCCGGCCAAAAGTACTCCTCGGTGATCCTAGACACCATCTTTTGAACACCCTGGTGTCCGGCCATAATGGCGTCATGTCCTGAGCGTAGCACGGTCTCTCGCATATCTCTTGGTAACACCAGCTGTTGGACCCACCTTCGTGAACTAAATGTGCATACCCTGTGCAGAAGAGCATTTACCAATTGATATTCGAAGGACGTATGACTCTTCTTTCTTTTCACTTTTTGCGCGACTCTTTCGAAGCAGGTCTTCAGGCTCGGTTGTTCTTTTTGCCTAATTGCAATTTCGCCCGGTGTTATGTTCAAGCACATCGCACCAAGAGTAGAGAACGGACGCTGCGTTGCTCGGGCCTTCGCTCGAGCTCTTGTCTCCACTGCCGACGAGAAACTGACTGCACCCGTCTGAGCTGTCGCGGGCCTTTCCTCCTTTGGATGTTCTTCATCGTCGAGCATCCTCCACTCGGAATCGGGGTCTTCGACACTTCTTGCGCCCGTATAGTTTCCCAGTATGAGATCGTAGATGGGTTGGTCTACGCATTTTGCCACTACCTGCCCAGTATAATATGGCGTGGACACTAGAATCCTGGCTTCAGGAAGGTACCTTACTGTGCTGTCTACCAGAGTGACGGTCGATGCTTCCCCTGTAAGATCCTCGTCCTTCACCAGGCTTCTCCGAACCAAGACTGTGTTGGCTCCACGGTCTCTAAGCACCAATATAGGACGGTCCTCTATTTGCCCAACCACAACCGGCATTGCTGCTTTAGACTTCGGTGTTCCACTCACTGCCTCATTTTCTAGCGGCGTTTGCTCTCCTTTCAGCTGTGGAACTTCGGGTGGCGTGATAAGTTCTACCCTAGAATCGACAACGCATGCAGCTCGATCCTGCGTTCTGTATCGGCACTCACCCAGAGTATGACCCCTCCTCTTACAACCTTGGCATACAACCTGTGTTTTCTGGGCAGCGCTACTAGTCCGACAGTCAGCTGTACGGTGTCCCACCTCGCCGCCGAGAAAACACCTTACTGGCGCCTTAGATGCACCGCCATATGATCTTGGTTTTGCCGCATCTGTCTCTAAAATCTCTGGGGTTTCCTCCTTTGCATTACTCAAATTTCTTAACCCATGAGCCTCGAGGAATTGGTCTGCAGTGTCGGCGAACTGTTCCACCGAGCACAAGCGCCAGCTTTAAGCTGCAACACGCTAAAAATTGCTCTGTGACCAGCTTGTCACGCACACCTTCAAAACTCTTTTCTGCGTTTGACATATCAAGCCACCTATCAAAATAGTTGGATAGCCTGCAGGAAAACTGTTTGGCGGTTTCCGAATCCTCAGGTTTCGCGGTGCGATATCTCTCAAGAAAAACCTCTGCCGTAAGCATGAATCTTTGAAGGAGTGCCTTTTTGACTTTCTCGTAGTCCATGAAATGAGCAGCAGGCATCCTTCCAAAAACATTCAGCGCCTCTCCGATTAAACACAAGCTCAATGCCGTGGCCCATTCACTGCACTCCCAGCCATGCCCCAAAGCTATCCGCTCGAATCGTTACAGATATGCATCCAAATCATCTCTCTTGTCATCGAAAAGAGCCATCAACTTTCTTGGACAAACTCTGGCCGGTCTAGGAGATTCTGTACCGGCTAAGGAACGCTAATCATTGTCCGTAATCTCCTCATCTCCTCCCGCTACATGCGCCTGTTTCCACAAAATAAACTCCTTCTCCCGTTCTATCCTTCTTTTCTCCTGTTCTTCTGCCTCGCGAGATCTTCTCTCTGCCTCACGAGCTCTTTTCTCTTCTCGCTCGTCTGCCTCACGAGTTCTTTTCGCCTCGCGTTCTTCTGCTTCTCGAGCGTCTGCGCGTGCTTGCGCCCTTTCCTCTCTCTGCCTATCTGCCTCCTCTCTCTGCCTCTTTGCCTCCTCTTTTTTCCCTTTCCCTCCTCGTCATAGAGACGCATCGCCTCTTTCTTGCTTAACCATAGCTTGAGCGCCAGTTCCAACATTTTTGCCAAATCTATACTTTCTGCCGTCGAGAGATCGGAAAAATCCGGGAGAAAGCAAAAAAGAAACAAGGAAATGAATTCTGGCAGGCTCGCCAGTTACCTTTGTCACGGATCTCTCTGGAGAACACTCGGACCGAAAGAATGGACTAGGCGATGGGTGTACCCACACAAAGACACATTTAGTACACCCTACGTGACACACACACTAGAACACAAAACTAACAAAACTAACACAAAACACAGACTATAAATACACATGACCCGGGTACACTGCTACTACCGTCTACTACTAGTATTCTAATATTAGCGGTCGGCGTTCGTGCTCATGGTTGGTTCGGTGTGGCTGCGGCGTTGTATGGATCCAGTAGGCGGCGTCGAGGCGGCATTCGCCGTGCTTGGGCTGGCGTCGCTGGCGGCGTCGCTAGCTGTGTCGCACAAGCTTCCAGTCCAAGCGCCCGTGGAGGTGATGCCGGTGTTGTTGGCATTGGGGGCGCCACCCGGATGGGTGGCAACAGCGTTGGAGATACCCCTGGCCGTAGCAGCTGGTAGCGTCCTCTGTTGACTCGCGGAACGGGCTCAGGCACGGCAGGAAGTCCACGATGCGTTGCCGTAGAATGCGAGCTCACCAGAGCAGTAGCCGGCGTCGCTCTCTTCCAGCCAAAGTGACCCTGACCCGCCGGAGCCTCCGCTTCTCTTCTTTCCCCCCCCCGGGCCTCGCTCTCACTCTCCCTTTTAGAGCCTCGGTGTTAGTCCACGTATGCCTTGTCGTCGCCGTCTTCTCTTCTCCACCAATCTCTGTCCACCTCACCGAATGCTTCTTCCTCTTCTTTATTCTTCGGTTAATTCGCGTCGCCTTCACATCTTTTTCCTTTAAAATTTAATTTAGCCGTCTTAATATATGTGACACAGAAAATGAAGAGGCGAAAGTCACTGTACATTTTCTGCGTTGCAGCGTTCACGAAAAAAAACGATTAATCGTTGCAGTGTCGACTAACTGGCTGACGAAGTCTGTGGCCACCTCAAGGCACTACAGTCTCCCGTTGAGCAGATGGCTAGGAAGAGGATAGAGCCGCTACTGGACTATCAGCGATGCCAATGTAGGGTGCTGGGATATGCAGGTAATAAAAGAGATGTGCTTTCGAGATATTCAAAACAATCTTCAGTTTTTTTCTTCACTAGTCATAGAGCTGAAAAAAGTTTACTTGTAGGAGTTTTACTTGTAGGAGTTTTTCACTCTCAGCAAAAGAGAGAGAAGTCGAGGTATCAAAGCTGTTTATGTTCATTTGCACTATTCCCTTTGCATATACCCTTTGCAGATATACCTATTGCAAACTTCCTGCCAAGGTTAGGATCCAGGAAACCACTTTTTTATTCATCACAAACCCCAGGCCAGTTGCTCAGGAAGATCAGCCACAGTAGCATATACCCAAATATTATTTCTTAAGTACCTTTCGATTGAAATTTTAATAATGCAACACGTCACCTCCTGGAAAGGTATTCTCAGTGGAGTTGTAGGCATGGAGAATACTTTACAGAGAGAGAGATAGAGTCTGCAGTTTTCAGAAATTTTTGTTTCTTGCCTGAATCCTGAACTCAAATTACTGACAAATTCCGGTTTATGTAAGTCATCAGTTTCTGGGAGGCGATTTGTGTTGGAAACCAGCAGTGTTGGTATTACGTTTAGTGTGCCACAAATCGTACGTACACCACTTGCTGCTTGCCATGCCTAATTTTGCTGCATTGTATACATCGACAACCTAGTCTACAACGTAGTCTCCTATGAAAAATCCTGTGAAAAAATGGGACTGGCTAAACAGACTTCAAACTTGAAGTCTGCAGACTAGTGGCTAAGATTGTGTTTTGTCAAGAATGGGAAAATCATTTTTTTTCGTTTTAAGTTTATTGCCTTTCTCAAAATTTGCTTGAATGCAGACTGTAGGCGCTCTTACTGGGGCTTAGGTTAACGCTCAGGCGGCAGCAATACCACGGCGGTGACCGAGTCTCTCGTTGGTTCAGGGTAGCATGCCCTCGCTCTGAGTGATGGTAGAGCGGCTAGAGTGATGCCCTTCTTGTTCACAATGACCCCGGGGAGAAAAGGAGCCATCATGGTGACTCATGGTGCCGACAACACAACCAAGTCTTAGTATGACTTCAGTCGTTGGACATGCGCAGTCTCGCGACCACGTCAGCGGAGATCGGAAGATGGTGTGAGGGGCTCAATAAGGCATTTCACGGAGGATCTGCGCTCCAGGACGCGGTACGGGCCATGGTATTTCGAAAGAAGTTTCTCTGAGAAGCCTGGAGCCGCGGAAGGGATCTACAGCCAGACGAGTAAAGCGGGTGGGAAATCCGGATCAAGCTGACCGTCGCCATGGCGGTGTTTTTGGCACCCCGCACCTCCACCAAATTTAACGGGGGCTTAGGTTAACGCTCAGGCGGCGGCGAGACCACGGCGGCGACCAAATTTGCCATCCGCGCAGGTCAGCAGGCGCTCACTCTGAGCGACAAGAGTGTGGTTAGAATGATGCCCTTCTTCTTCATAGCGTATATATATTATGCCATGTAGTTGTATACAACCCAAGAAAAAAGCAGCAGATGCCCTTTAAAGGAGACCATTCAGTCATTGGTGTCTTGTGACCTTCGTGATGTCGCGGTTATCCATGTTAGCCATGGTGAACCCTCTTTCAGTGAAAAATACCTGAAGAACCTATTATTTGGTAATGTACCGTTTATGCTCAACAGCATCCGAACAGAATAGCAGTTTACGATAGGTAGCGAGCTGCTGGAAGGGGTAAGAAAATACGTCTATTTACGGCAGGGAGTGAGCGCACGGCCGGATCATGAAATGGAAATGACTAGATGGATCAGATTGAGATTGAGTGCATTTGGCACATACTCTGCGATCATTAATCGCAAGTCGTTAGTATCGCTTAAGTGGAAAGCACATGAAAGCTCTATCTCACTGGTACTCGCGTATGGAGCACAGAGTGAAGGGCCAGAAAAAGGGTTCAGCTTAAATTGAGATCCACGCCGAAAGCTATGGAGCGGGAAATGATAAGTGTTACGTTAAGAAACATCAAACATAAACAGTGGGTCAGCGAACAAACACGCGTTTCTAATAATATAGTTGCACTCAAGAAGAAATGGGCAGGGCATGTAATCTTAATCAGGGTAACTGACTGATTTCCAAGGGAAGGGAAGTGTGGGAGGGCGCTGCAGAAAGACAGGTGGCCGGATGAAGTTAAGAATTTTTGCTGGGATTATGTGGATGCAGCTGGCACAAGGCCGAGCTAATTGAACGGATACGGGAAAAGTCTTTTCCGCTGAAGTGGGTGTAGTCAGGTTAATGATGATGAAGCCTCTTTCATCTGCGTTGGTCTGTGGGGTCATGCTAGGTCTAAGGGGATTACTATATGAATTAATGAGAGTCTGCTAACACCACTGGCTTGAGGGAAGTCCTTGGAGTCATTGGAGAGGAAGGCTCCCGTCTAAGACGTTTAGAGCCCAAAGGTGCGGCCTGCGAGAACCTGCAATCACATCGCTTTCCAACATAAAAAGTAGAAGCAATGAAAAACGATAGATTCAGCCAACAATATTTGAAAACATATTGAAATTAACAGATTGTGTCTGTGGGTTTTGTTTTTGTACGCATGTTTATTCTCTATGTGCTGCTTTCAAAACAGTTAGAGGGTAAAATTGTCGCAGCAAAACCAAGAGCCCCTGGTGGCCATGGCAGTAGACACAACCTGATGCTGCTGATGGGAGCAGCTGCTGCAGTTCTTTTACGCAAGCAATTAGAATAAAAAAGTGTCTGAGCTCGACGAATAAACAAAATTCCCCTCTTCAATTTTAAAACACTCACTTGAGCCGCATCAGGAACAACAGCGGGTGCTAAGCCTCAACGATTGTTTCACCTTCAACGACTGCACCGTGTAGCTCTGTCGCTGTCCGTTTGAACTTTCAGTCCTCTCGCAAAAAGAGGTGCCTTTTCTGGTAACCATTCCAGCAATTCCCTGTGACAGGGGTATAAGTTACGTTTTCAGTATGTCCACGTGGGCCCTATACTTGTCACAACTTTAGCTAGCTTTGATTGTTCATGTCAACCAGTACACGCATTTACAAATGCATGGCAATTGTTCGCATCAGTTAGTCGTTCGTTTCTTTCTAGTAGCACGTGCTGATATCAATTCGGGTTTTCAGTACAACTTCGAATAGTCGTTAGCAGGTTGCCATTTTAACTCTCCCTACCTATTCCTAGTCACAACTTTTTTAAATACTAAACAATATTTCCAATTCTTAATCTTTTATTTAATAACTCTTGGCTCTGCTGATTCTCACTGCCAGTTGCCTCATTCATCCATGTCACAAACACATGTTTTATTATTAGTGCTCCTTTGTTCCAAAGCAATTTCACATGCTGGCTTTCGTGCTTCTTTGACATCTACATGCTGATATTATGGAATTCATAAGGTAGGCTTCACATTTGATTATTTACAGAAATCTCCGCCCTATGCTATGTAGGGAGCGTAACACTAATGCGATGCATGAATTCAGTAGCAACGAAGAGGTGCACTGGCTAGTTGCTGCAGTGGGTGCTGCTGGCCCTAATGACAGTGCTGATTGCATATGGGTGATACGAACTTGCGTGCAGTCGCAGTGCTGCAGCTTGACATCACTGCCTGCTTTTTGCAGTGCACATAGCAGACAAGAACTTTTGCTCCGCAAGCATGCAATCTTCATGTGTTGCATTCGAATTACCAATTGGAATCTATGATCACTGGAGAGTAGTTGCTGCGCGCGACAGCCGCAGAAACTATGTCGTAAATGAATTCCACTTCAGATGGGCAGCGGTGCTGGCTAACGCTGCTCTAGCGATGGTCAAGAAACAGGCCCAGCAGGCTCGTGAGCGGAGTTCCATCCCTATTCCGGCATTGAAGCAGTTCCTGATAGCAGTGCCTCTGTGAAACCGGAGAGTTGGACTTCAGAAGCCTTATTACCACCCCATTGGAGAGTTGTTTTTTACACAAAGGTGGTCATGGATTGTTATAGTGGCTGCTCATAAGGAGACGCAAAACTGAGCTAAGTGTTCTTTTTGCATTGTGCACTGTGAGGATGTGGCAGATGACGCTTGGTAGTCCGGCTGTGTTTTATTCGCGTTTTATCTTTTTTATGTTGGCTTCTGTCAGGACAGTGCACTGTGCAGATATTAGTGGACGAGCTTAAGTAAGGAGGTTGCTTTGCACATGGTGATGTTCCATTATTGCCCTGATGCAAGCACAGATTTCCTATTATCCTTGATGAAAAAATTAACACTGCCTTGGTGACCAAGACTCCACCAAAAAACGAAGCGCATGCCCCAAGAGCTTATTTCATGGTCCAACACAGAATGAGGACACATGTCCTTTCATATAACGTCTAAGGTATCCTTGGTGGCCATCAGGCACTTATTCTGGATGCACCTTGTCCGGAAAGTTTGCATCTAACCCTGAGAATAAAATCTAAAGATGCACCTTATCTATGTCACTTGTAGAGCTGGCAATTGAGGGTTCGGTGCTGATAAACTATCTGAAGTTATATACTGATACGGGAATAAAAGAAGAGGCGGAGAGCGAGCGCGAGCGGCGAGCGCACGGCTCTAGCACGAGGGAGATAGAACGGGAAAGCTTGGCCGCCGCCGGTCGTGCTTCGCCGGCTCTCCTCCGTACTGCTGCTATATTTCTCTGGGCGGGCCCGTGGCCACCCCGTGGCATCCCACACCGTAATATTTTGGTGGCAGCGGTGGGATCATGCCGCTCACCCGCTCCCAGAATCAAGCTCCCGACGTGCCAGACGACAGGAGTCCACCACCAGCCGATAGCGCCGACGACGCGGCGGCCGGCGCCGCTAGACCTAGGCGCCCGGAGGGGCTCGGCTCTTCGCAGCAGCCGGACGCCGGTGTTGAGCGCCTCCTGGATACAGTCACCCAACGGATGGACGCATGGGAGGCCCGTCTGACTGCCCAGGCTGGGGAGATGGAAGCTCTCCGGCGCGAACTCCGTCGCCTGGTGCCAGCCGAGCCGAGCACAGGTCAGGTGCCTTTGGGCGTCCCCGCCGCCGCTGTTTACGGCTCTGCCGTCGCTGGGCCTGCGGTCGTGGCCGCCAATGGCGTGCTCGGCCCGGGTGCGTCCTCGCCGCAGTGTTCGTTGGACGTTGTGGAATTGCCCACATTTGACGGCACCATCTCGTGGGATGCTTACCGCATCCAGCTGGACGGTATTGCGGCGGCGAGAGGCTGGGACGAGCAAATGAAGGCATGGATGCTCGTTGCAAAACTGAGGGGCGGCGCCACCGAGCTGCTGCAGAACGTGCCGCCCGACCAGCTGGGCTCTTACACTGTTCTGGCGGGCCTCCTCGCCGACCACTATGGTGCCTCAGGTCAACCCCGTGTGCAGTACCACCGCCTGCGAGCCCGCCGTCAAGAGCCCGGGGAGACGTACCAGGACCTCGCCGCCGCCATTGAGCGCCTGGCTCTGCAGTCGCTGCCGGGAGCGCCTCAGAACGCCGTGGCCCTGGTCGGCACCGAGGCGTTTGTCGACGCCATCCGACTCCCCGAGGTGCAGCGCTTGGTCCGCTCTGGCCGTCTTGATTCCGTCCGCGCCGCCATGGCGCTCGCCATCGAGGCGGAATTGACTTTGCTGGCCACGCGGGGGTCGCCACCGTCTGCCGAGCGCAGCGTCCGGGTGCAGGCTCCTCGGTCCGCAGCCCCAACTGCGGCCTCTATCCGATGCCTGCGTAACGACGTCCGCATGACCTGCTTCCGCTGCGGCCTGCGGGGACACTACGCGAGGGACTGTGCCGGCCCTCCAACGTCGGGAAACGATTTGGCGGAACTCCGGGGGCACCGTTCCGCCGTCCCCACACTCCTTCGTTCTCCGCGTCCCCTCCTTTCGTCGGCTCCGATTACCACTGATGCTCCTTACGTGCTCGTCGACGTCGCCCTGCTTGACCGGCTCGTAAAGGCCTTGGTTGACACTGGAGCGGCTGTCAATGTACTCCACAAATCGTTTGTTGCTAACGCGCCCCACCTGTTTCTGCCAGCCGCCGAAACCCGGCTCTTAGCTTTTAACGGCACCCCTGTGGAGCAAGTCGGACGTGTCGTCGTCAACCTGACAGCACTCGGAAATACCATCTCCACCGAGTTTGTTGTCGCAGACAGCCCTATTTGGCCAGTGGTCCTCGGGCGCGGGTGGTGCCAGCAAGCCGGAGTCGTCCTTAATTTTACTAGAACCAAACCACGGGCGAGCCGAACTCTCTGTGGGCCGGGCTGGCTTAGCCGGGTTTCCAGCCTCGGTGTCGCCCTGTGGCAGTCCCTGGTGTCGGCGACCAAGCGTGCCTCCGCATCTCTGCGTGACCTCGCGACGAAGTGGCCGTGTCGAGTCAAGCCGTTCGACGTCACTACCGTGACTGTGGCGTCCACCGTGACCCTGTCACCGGGTGCGGCAACGTGGGTGTATGCCAAGCTTGACAGTCCGGTCACAGCAGACGTGCTGTTCGAACCCATCCGGTGTTCAGCTCCGGTGTTCAGCTCCAGCCCGTCAGATGACCTCCCCTCGAAGCCTTCTGCCTGTGCTCAAAGGAGAGGCCCACGTATTTATACTCAACATCAGCAGCGTACCTCTCGCGCTGACTCCCGGCACGCAATTGGGTACAGCCTCAGTTTTGGACCCCGGGTCACCAGTGGCGTCTCTGCAACCTGAAGCCCCGCCTCGCCACCCTCCAGCGCCGGCGATCCTATCATGGGAAGAATTTAACTTTGGACCCAGCCTGACCTGCGCGGAGCTCGCCTCTCTGAAGACCTTGCTGCTCGAGCATCGCAGTTGCCTTGCTCTCAGCGCCGGTGAACACGGGTGCACTTCCTGGGCTCAACACCGGATCAACACCGAAAACCGCGGGCCCGTTCATCACCAACCTCGCCGTGTAGCGCCAGCCGAACGGAGAGTCATCCAGCTGCACGTGTGCGACATGCTTGACCAGGGAATCATTGCCCCTTCTTGTAGCCCTTGGTCCTCCCCTGTCGTCCTTGTGCGCAAGAAGCATGGAACACTCCGCTTCTGCGTTGACTATCGGAAGCTAAATGCTATTACTAATTGCGACGTGTACCCGCTGCCTCGCCTAGACGATGCGCTTGACCGCCTGAAGGGGGCCCGTTATTTTTCCACGCTCGATCTGCTCTCGGGCTACTGGCAGGTGCCTGTTCACCCCGATGATGCGGAAAAGACGGCTTTCGTGACTCCCGACGGCCTTTACCAGTTCAACCGTATGCCCTTCGGTCTCTCGAACGCTCCAGCCACCATCCAGCGTCTCATGGACCGAGTCTTAGGCCATTTGAAGTGGAATATGGCATTGGTCTACCTGGATGACGTAATTGTCTACGCGGCTACATTTGAAGAACACCAGAGACGCCTCAAACTCGTCCTCGAAGCCCTTACCTCTGCTGGGCTTCGCTTAAAACCAAAAAAATGTTTCTTCGGTTTCGCGGAGGTGACGTACTTGGGTCACGTTGTGAGCCGGCATGGCATCCGTCCCGACCCTGAAAAGCTAAAAGCGCTTACAGCTTACGAAGCTCCCACCACCGCCAAGGAGCTCAAAAGTTTCCTTGGATTTGCTTCGTATTTCCGTCGTTTCATTCCGGACTTTGCCAAGCGCAGCGCTCCATTGACCGCCCTGCTGAAGAAGAATGCACCGTGGAGTTGGACGCAGGCCCAACAGCTCGCGTTACTTGACGTCAAGCACGCCCTCCTCGAACCTCCTACGTTGGCCCATTACGACGAATCGGCCCCCATCGTCCTCCACACGGATGCCAGCCAAGATGGGCTCGGCGCTGTCCTCCTGCAAGAAGACGTGTCTGGTGACCACAAAGTCCTAGCTTATGCCAGCCGCCAGCTTTCCGACGTTGAGCGCCGCCGCCACTCTTCAGTGCCTCGCCGTTGTCTGGGCCGTCGAGAAGTTCCGTCCCTACCTGTACGGCCGTCACTTCACCATAGTCACGGACAATAGCGCTCTCACTTGGCTGCAGTCCGCCAAACATTTGAATGCCAAGATTGCACGCTGGTCCCTGCAACTTCAAGAGTACAATTTCACAATAGTGCATCGGCGCGGCTCTGCCCATCAAGATGCCGATTTCCTTTCTCGCCACCCTTGTTCCGTGACGGCTTTGACGGACCTGAGGACTGCACAAACGCAAGATCCCGCCATTGCTGCCATAATCCACTCCCTTGGCACCGCCGCCGGCGCAGGCCTCCGCCAACTACGCCGGGTCTATCGAATGCAGGACGACCTCTTGTGTCATGTGAAGCGGCTCCGTGGTCGACCACCCGTCTGGTTGCCAGTTGTGCCGGCAACACTGCGGTCGCAAATCTTGCGCGGCTTACACGACGCTCCCACGGCTGGTCACCTTGGTCGCGGCAAGACCTACGCACGAGTGTCGGAGCGGTTTTGGTGGCCTAATATGTCCAGAGATGTCAAGGAACACGTGGCGTCCTGCCAGACATGCCAGTACAGAAAACCGTCCACAGGTGTAACCAAGCCACCCCCGCAGGCTTTTTCGTCACCAAGTTCACCTTTCGAGCTGGTTGGACTGGATCATTTGGGCCCGTTTCCGAAGACGCGTGCCGGCAACCGGTATGTTCTGGTTGCGATCGACTACTTCTCCAAGTGGGTCGAAGCACTGCCCGTTCCAGACACGTCGTCCACTCATGCCGTCGCGTTTGTGGAACAGCATCTCGTTCTTCGGCACGGTGTTCCCCGGCGCCTCATCACGGACCGTGGGAGCTGCTTTATGTCCCATGAATTCGAGCGAGCCCTCCGCTCCTTCGGCATTGCGCATTCCACTACATCCGTCAATCATCCGCAGTGCAATGGCCTCGTGGAGCGTGTTAACCATACCCTCACGGATATACTCGCATCCTACGTCGCTCCGTCCCACACAAACTGGGATCGTTTTGTTTCTGCTGCAGCTTTTGCAGTCAACACTGCAGCGCAAGAAACAACGCATGTGACGCCGTTCTCAGTCGTCTATGGCAGAACGCCCTCCATCCCTCTCGACGCGCAGTTGGGCCTTCCCCATCCTACTGCGTCACCAACTGAATCTGCTCAACGACTTCATTCCGCCCGCCTCGACGCCCAGCGCAACCTCCTCACGGCTCACGCGCGTGTGCAAGCGGCCAACGCGGCAGCACCACCACATCCCCCCTTCCGGCCCGGTGACTTGGTCCTCGTTCGCCGCACCATCCGTGCGACTGGCCGTGCCGCAAAGCTCTTGCCCCGATACCGCGGCCCTTACCGTGTCGTTGCCCGACTCGGCCCCGTGACATACCGCCTCGAAGACCTGCCAGAGCATCGACCATGCGGTGTGCACCACATTTTCCCAGAGCATGTTTCAAACATGAAGCGATATGTCTACGGCGCCTGCGGTGACTCCGACTTAGCTACCGGGTCCTCATCAGTGCCGTCGTCGCCTGCTGGCTCCATGCCTTCCCCACGCAATGCAGTCCCATAAACGGATCGCCGCTCAATATGCATAAAACTCCCTGAAGTTAGCCTAACCGGTGTGGGACCTTCTTCGGCGACAGCAGACACCTTCGCCCAGTTCACACACTTCGAATTCAACGACGAGTGTGACCGTTTCCTATCTGCGAGCCCACATTGCATCGCCCCAGGAAACCCTGCATCAAAGCACGGCCTGACTTCTTCGCCCCCCCCCCCCCGGTGGAAAGGTGATACGGGAATAAAAGAAGAGGCGGAGAGCGAGCGCGAGCGGCGAGCGCGCGGCTCTAGCACGAGGGAGGTAGAACGGGAAAGCTTGGCCGCCGCCGGTCGTGCTTCGCCGGCTCTCCTCCGTACTGCTGCTATATTTCTCTGGGCGGGCCCGTGGCCACCCCGTGGCATCCCACACCGTAACAATACGCACACTGCCAACTCTCAAAAGAAATTTCGCCGGGTCTTGATCCCTGTGAATGTGCCTGAACAACATGTGTCCCTCCAGTTTTACGGAAGCACCTTTGTCACTTACCGATGTGTGAGTTTGGCTCTGAAATATAGACGAACCGTTTCTCGACCTCGGCGGTAGCAGTGCTAGCTAGCTCAGGTGCCCACTATAAATGTTTGTAATGGCTCATTTTCATGCTACTGTAGTTCATGGAGACTACTTGTGACTGAGTGTCTCATGCAGGCGCATTCTAAGCGGCAACGCGAAGCTGACATGTGAACCGTAAAACATCTTACTTCTGCAGACCTTAGCATATGTACTTTTAAGCTTCTTGTTATTGAATGAGAGTTGAAAGAGCCATCAGTGAAATCGCCATCTGTTCCATTGTGCCCGGTATATGGCATCCTTGGGACAGGTAATGTGCATGTGGTACCTGGTTTCGCATTACCAAAGGCACGAAATGGGAAATTTAGGTCATTGTATGAACGGTAAGCACAGCCCCACCTCCCCATAGAAGCACTCTTCATGAGTGCGAGAACACTGCAGTGAACATGCAACATGTATTGTTCACTTATGTCGTTCAGCAGCTATCAGTAGGCTTTCAAGATCACAACAGCATAACATTTTTCTTCTAATATTTGCACTAGAATTGAATCCCTGGATGCATAATACAACATAATTACTGAGGCCCTATCTGGCATAGTTGTGAATTTACTAAGAACATTATTGACATCTTTGTAGCTATTGGCTTTGACTTACTTCACATTAAAATGAAAGCGATTGGTCTTTAGTATAAGCATTGGCAGCTGCAGTTTGCTGCAAGATTTTACAGCATCTTTCATTTAACCAAATTCAACTATTTCGCCGGTAGTTAGTTCCGATGAAGAATCAAGTGCACAGCGCAATCAGAGACTCCAGTAAGGACGAATGAAGCATTGCATGTTGCTAAAGCCATGAACAATATATCCTCGTGACTTACAATGAGTTTTTACCTAGCTGTAGGTTCACTAATATAGCTGCATGCTTAAATCAGGATTTATCCCACTGCAGTGGATGACTACTGACCGGACGACCAGGTGTGATACAAGCCGTGGCAGCAGTGTTTCAATAATGTGTACTGTGAAATGTCATTGCTCGTTAAAGAACCACAGGTGGTCGACATTAGTAAGAGCCCTTCCCCACTACGGCGTCCCTTATAGCCTTAGTGGCTTCAGGACATTAAACCGAGCCAAGTTGGGATCTAAGTAAAGAGGGTCATGGGAATAACCTGATTGGCATTTCATGTTTATGTTCCACGTGCACAGCTCCAGATGCCCACATTTTATGGTAGGTTGTATTATTGCTCTCAAGTTATTTCGAATTTTGTATTTTGTTCTTTATTTCTAGCCACCCTTTGGAGGTTAAGGCTTAAATGGGCCGTGATACGGTCGTTGTTCATATTAAAGCTTTGTAATTCTGTAACTAATACAAAAGCCCATTATTCAACTTCCAAAATTTTAGCGCCTTGGTTCCACTCTATATTACAAAAATGCGATCAAAATTGAGACCGGGGAAACGCCTCCCACCGAAAGCATCCGCCATATTCAATACTTTTGTGACATTATATGGACACACAAGGACCAACATCGCCTGCCATCATCGCTGCAATGCGCAGCAAGGTCTCTTGTCCTATGTACTTTTGCGGCAATCAATGTAGCGGTCATCCGTCATATATGAGCGACTGTTTCCACAAAAGCGATAACAGTATAATGTCGTTTTTCTTCGGCACGGGTAGGGTCTAGTTAAACTAGGCCGATGCTGCGCCGATCGACAGTCGGCGGAGTGGTTTGTATACAGACGCCATCACTAACGCGATGGTCTGTCATGCTATACTGGCGATAATGCAAGCACGACCAATGACCACATATTGCAGTAGTCTAAAGAATGAGCTTAGTGGGAACCAGAAGTGAAGGGGTGCTCGTTGACATGACATTCATTGAACTTAAAATTTTAAACCCGATTGGACCTCATTCTAGCCACGGTTGCATACACGACGTGTGTACACAAGCGAAGATGTGCTTTCAGTTGCCGTCTTTACACAAAACAAAGCGGCGAGGCAAGTGACATGAGCAAAACGCCACGCGACAATGCCGCTGCTTGATTGCTGCCTATGATTGGGCTTGTGCAGCCCAGTGCAAGCTTCATGCCCGGTGAGGCAACTGACTGAAAACCTGTGCTTGCGCCTACCTTCGGCGCACCGAGAAACGCGAAACGGGTGGTTGCGTTTCATATCTTCACACTTTTATGCTAATCAGCGATGAAATTTTGCCAGATTCTTAAATTTCTGTCTGCGGCGGACACTCGGCCTCTTTTGTTACAAGGCCTAGCGAGTCCGCAGGACTCGTGTGTCAATTTCGGTGTTTGCGGAAGCGAACTAAGCTTTACTGCATGCAAATTGTCATTGAGTGTAGCTTTGTCTACATTGGCATTTATTTATGTATTCTGTAAAAATGTTTCATCAAATAAAGTTTAACTTTAAGGAAAGCCATGACTGCTTAGTGCGCAGGATGGGCGTACAATAAGGGAGAAGTGCCGATGTAAACTTATGTGCAGAGCATATGCTGGGGGCAGTCGACCTAAACTGTGGACATAAATTTGTTTTAGTTAATGGGAATTGCCTCTGAATGTATATTTATATAAAGCTAATAAATTCAAATATTGGGGACCTTGAACGCAGCAGATAAATTTAGCGAAAAGCGCCGGTCCTAGGCGAAAAATTTCCCAAGCAGGTGGTAGCATCGTCATCTCTTATTGCAATGTTATCTTGATGTGTAAGCAAGTAAACCTACAATTTATGGGCAAGCGTAGATAATATTTAAAATATGAAGAGCCCACCTTGCGTGTTATGCTGAGGAAACGAGCAGTACTGTTTGTGCACTGCAATGTAAACAACCTCAGCGCGGGACCGCCACTATTGTTAATTCCCGCATTCCTACTGGACTTTGCCAGCAGCTTGGTTCTGCAAAAGGGTTCTAAGAGTTGAAAGGAATGTATGTTCGACTTACACATGCATGCCGCAGGGAAGCTGTCGCATTCGGAACTTTTGTCTGATGCCGCATGCCTACTGTAATGCTACCTGGTTGTAATTTGTTTAATTATCAAGAAAAATTATAGCGGTCAAGAATTTGAGAGCAAGCGACAGAATGCCACCGCCTTAATCTTCATGGCGTACAGTGGCGAAGGCATGCATGGCACATGCCGCTTTCACATATGGGAGCACTTAACTGCTCAAAAGAGACCACCCTCATAACATGCGAATAACAGGCTTTGGAGTGCAAATAGTACTGCAGGGGCCCATATTTCTATTTTTTTCAAGATTGAGAAAACGGGCCACGAGCAAGTCCGCTGTCTCAAAGACCCCTAAGCTTACGTACTTACCATTTGTGAACGAAAACACGGGAAGTGCATTTTATTTCGTTCAGCTAAAACACTTTTCGAACGACCGCCACCCACGGTGTGCATGCAAGCATGCAGCCAATAACACGCAGCAGACAACACGGAGCAGGTATGCTCTCCTGATATCAAGATTCAATGGTTGTCAGACCAGCAATCATTTTGCAATACAGTTAACAGTCGATCTATTGAAAACCTGATTTATGAAGTTCAAATTTTATGAAAAATGTTTGATTCCGTGGGAAGTGCACTCAAGGTTAATTGTTCTCCTCAACCCGAATTAACGAAATAATCAATCAGTACACCCAATTTAACAAAAGTTTCCCGGAAGAAATGAGTAGGAAAAAGGAGTGTTTTCTCTCTTATTTTGCCAACAATGTCTCGCAGCTTGTTAGCAGCCTGCCAGCAGTAACATCTAGGTGCCCAAGCACTGGCCCTTGTTTTGTTTTGACAGCGCAGTAAGCTGCTCTCCTGCACAGAGCAATGGACTCAGTAATCGGCGGAACTTTCCGCCTTGGTTTAGAATTCATTTTACGGGATTTCGCTTTCGTGTACAAGCGATTCGGCTGCCTTGGTAGACTTTCCATATGCGCAGTGGCGGGTTATCTTCAAAAGTGATTTGGTAGAGTTCCAGTGCCGCTGCGTTACTATTTTATAATTCCAAGGGCGGAAAGATGCCTTCCTCTATCCTGCAATTTTCTCAATGTAATGAAATAATTAGTCAAATCGAGTATTTTCTGTATAAACAAAAATTTTGTTATAAAAAAAATCGAGCACACAGAATCAACTGAAACTTCTGGGAATTGTATTTTAACGTATTGGGAACAAAATGCAATTAGCTGGGTATACATGAAAATAAGTTGACATGACCCCTTTTAGGAAAATAAACCATGATATAAGAAAAAGCACTTTGCTTAGCCGACATATTGGGAACAATAAACAAAATTTGAACAACCCAGCTAGCACATAGTCACTTAAAATAAGGTCTTCATGCCTTAAAAGTGTTACCTATGCTGGTATAAAGACTCCCTTGTTAGTTTTTATCTTTTTGCTAATGTTATAGTTTATTTGCTTGCATTTAATTTCTTGCTAATAGCACAACATCCTGCAATGAGCCATCAAAAATATGGGAACTCAAAAGCAGGAAGAGAATTGCGGAATATCTGGCATTTTGGTGCAAGTGTTGGCATTACATGACAGAGGTTTTAGTCATTCAACTCACCTTGACAGCTTTATTTTGTTGCCATAGTCAGTGCTGACTTTACATTATAACTTATTTAACGCCCTGCCCAGTACAACTAGTCGGATAATGTAAATAGTGGTTCTAGTCTTGAAATAAAAGCGCTCTGAAGATTCCGCTATATGCAAGTTATTTAGTTTTCCTTGGATAGTATGCTGCAGTTCTAATAGCAAAATAAAGTATGGCATTTTATTTAAAGATGAGAATAGAGTACTGATGGAATAATATGCTGCAATCGGAGGAGGCTACAACAATTGGTAACTACTAGGAAAAGGGTAGTGTACTATCAAGATGCATGTATATGTATGTGTGTACCAGCTGTTTATGTGGTAAAGCTTGCAAAATTTTTTCCACGTATCAAAGGATGTATTGAAGAACGGAGCAGTGCAGCAGGGTCATCTGCCAGTCCCATTCGTGAAAGCTGTAGGCATGCCGAAGTTTGCGACGATGTGCCCCTGGACGAGGATGATCATCAGAGGCCGCGAGAATCAACCACTTTACAGCTGCAACTTCCAGGTGCAGTTATCAATGAAGCAGACATAGTTTTGGTATTTTTTATTAAGAAACACTTTCTGCTCTGCTAGGTAGTGTATTGCGTGCATGATGATAACTCGATCATCTGCTTGCATATCTTTTTCAATCGTAGTTAATTTTTTTTTATTCAGTAAGAGAGAAGCTTGTAGCTCTCCATGCCTCTGACAGGAATATTGTGCGCCTGTATGCCTGTTGACACTAAGCCAACATTTACTGACACAAGGAAGGTTTTTTGTTGGTCACTGTGAAATATTATAATGTAATGATTGCAATAATTGATTAGAAATTAAAAGAGCGCAACCTAATGCAGTCAGCTGGGTGAGAACTTATGAGCTTGGAATTTTGTGTTCGGTGCTCTACCATCTGAGCTATGGTGCCAGGAGTTGACTGTTCTTTCGCAGGTATTTGCTGCCTGTAACCTATCCTTGAGATGTTTACTGGCGCCGCCCTTGACCATAGCTATGGATGTAGTATGTCTGGCATAACTTCGAATGAAATTTGATCCATTGGAAGAGTGGGGTTTGGGCGATCACCCTCTTAAGCTACCTATACCTATGGGACCAAGAGTGCCAGAAAATTCGGGGACACTAAAGCTCTGCTTTTAATGGTATAACAGACAGCATTAACGGCTCCCGCCTGCGGCTCTCCTTGCCGATACTTGTGAACATACATGGATTTCGGTGCTTGTAAATCAATAATTAATTTCTTAAAATTTGCTACTATTATATCACACATACACATTCACACACAGTAGTGGGCTGCCCTATCGTGGAATACCACCTGACATAGATACCTATAAAGCCTCGTTTTCACCAAGCGGCACTAAGATGCCTGTGTGGACTCTGAGTGCTGTGTTTTACTTTGGATGAAAACGTCCCAGTGAGTTTTATTTCCATCTCACTCTCCCATCTGGAAGTTTGCCTTGATAAGCCCGAGTTGAATGCTCCTCCCATGTGATGTGGCCTCGTTAGGACACTGAAGGTGCCGCCCGATCAGTCCCGGCCATGTCACATGTACACGACCTCCTGCCATTGACATGGCCATACTTTTTCTTTGACAACGCTGAAAACACCGGACTTTCTGTATTATGAAGCTTTTAACACTTTCACGTTACTAAATACCCTTGTTCTAATCAACGGCCTCGATTCTGGCAGACTTTTGCCATGGGTAGTGCAAGAAGGTTATCGCTCATGTTCTACTCTCCCATCAGAACATGTTCCATGTGACACTCGGTACTGAACATACTATGTCTGTCACTATAGATAAGGATGGTGCTGGTGAACGTCTCAACGATAGCTTTCATGCACAAATACCTACGAAAGAGGTTGGAACAGCTGTCGTCTCAGAGGAGTTGATAGAGCACCGAAAATGATATTCAGTGCTCATAGGCTTGCATTCCACTATCTAATAAATTATCACAATGAGTACATTGTATTTTACATTAATAAATATAAAAAATTCCCTATGATTTCATTGATGTCAATGGCAGTAAGCTTCGTTATAAGTGCAAGATACTGCTATCTGAGAATGTCGAGATGTTTCACTGCCAGTTCATATGAACCAGAAATTCCTAATTTCTGATCAAAGATGTTCGAATAGAGTCAAATCTCGTTATAACTAAGCCTAACTTTGACCTAAAGTTTGTTATACCCATCAATCGTTCTAAAAATCTGCAAACGTCTGCAAATAAACCCAAGCAAAAGGTTCTCTAAGGTGGACACCGAAAGGTGTAAGAACGCACAATTGCTGAATTCAAAGCTTACTATAAGCATGCGAAATAACGCTCTTTGTTCGGTGTTGAAGAGCAGACATGAATACTAGATGGAATAATGGCTCCACCCAGATTTATTTACAAACAATACAATCTTTGCTTAGTGGCACTGAGCAGTATTTTAGAGGACAAAATTATCCACGAAATCAAATAAAATCCAGAGCTTTCTCTGTATCAGGCCACAGGTACTTTCTTTAGGTAGCCCTTCAAATTCCTGGCCGTGTCGGCAGCCTGTGCGGCTTTTAGAGCTCGCTCTATACTCTCCGGATCACTGTCATCATCCCTACTTGTATCGTCTGCAAGAATCGGCCTCGTCAGCGATGTTTTCGTCGGCGAGTTCAGGTACCACTATCAAGTTGTCATGAGCAGACTAAGTCCTCAAATGTAACATTCAGAAGCACCAGTCGACATGATGGCAAGGAGATCGACCTTCATGTCTCCTATGGAACGGATGTCAATGGATGTCTTCAAGCTTCTGTCTTGCATTCACAATTGTCGACTGAGTGCCAGATGCAACACTGAAATCCTCAGTAATGCGCCCTTTTGCGCTCGCTGTGGACTACCGAAAAATTTTGACTCAAATGAAACTACTTTGGGCTCCTGCATTGCCGCTTTGCGCAACGGAGTTGATTGAGTCATGGAGTGGAGCCCACTTGCACGTAGGTCTGCACATGTGGCAGGGGCGTGCGACATGATGAGGCGATGGTTCTATCACGTGCCGGTCTTGCGTCTGTCAGCTTGATGCTAGTTCGTACTCCCCTACATGGTGCGGCAATGAATGCACGGTCGTTTTATACCCACTACTACTGTGGACTATTCAAATGATGAAAATATTGCATTTCTTCAATATTTTTACGGCTCCTTGTGCATTTTGGGCCATGCGAATACAAAAAACTTCTCCATTTTAATCTCTAGAGTGTAAAATTTTACGCTCTTCATTTCAATATACCGTAGAACTCCTACTGAAGTAAGGCATGAAGCAACCAAATTTTCATCTTACTTTGTTATAAAATAGAATTTGATGTGTCTATGTTAGTTATCACGAGATTAAACTATTGTGAAAATGAAAATCGAATAGCAAATGCTGTCTGAAGTTTATTCAGAATTTGGAATACGAATTTTAATACCTCTAATATTTGCTACGTCAGTCTTGCTTGCTTGGCTACAATAAGATTGGCAGGAAAGTTATATGCTGATTATAGGAAAGAATTTGGCAATATATCATTACGTTGATTTTTCAGATCGACGACATATGAACACCCCACGCTCGCAACGTGAGTAGGCCACATTTACTTTTGTGTAGTTTTGTTTCATTTCCAGAAAACTCTCAAGATTGTCATGATTGCTTTGAATGGCAGTGTGAGATAGCCTGTCGGTTCCTACGTCATCATCCTTAGTCGTGGCATTGCAGTTCCAAGGAAGTTCTATAAACTGGATATAGGGGCGACTTGTCCGTCTCGGATATTTAAAAATTGTTTCTTAAAAACAACTTATTGGCACATAAGCTCTTCGGAACCTGATTATGAGGCTGTCACATGTGACGCTGTCTTCACAGTGACTTCACCAACTACTGTCCAGAGCCCACGTTATTTCTGAATTTTAATGCGGCATTGTTATTGATCTTTCGTCACAGAAAACTCTGCAGTGGCGTTGGCCGGTGGTGCAATGTCCTAATGAAACAGAGAAATAAAGAAATTAATAGCTCAGGAATATTCCGATACACCAAATTTTTCTGAGAGGTGTTAGTGGGAATTGAACCCTGTGAGACAAGCAGGCTAACCACAGGCCACGAAGCTTTCTCTTTTTCTCTCTTGCCTGTTTTGACAGTTTACGGCAGGTCACAAACAGATTATGTTGTGCAATGCGCTCTCAATATCAGGAGTGGACATGCGTTTCGCTCATATCAGAAACTTCGAACCTTTTTAGAATACGCAGCTGCTCTATCAAGCTGAGAAGCTTGTTGGGTTCAAGCTGATTAAAGGTAGACCCAATGAATGCGCGAGACGAATTAGACTCAGTAGTGCAGTGCTGTTCTATTTTTTACTTCAAAATACTCTAAAACTTGTAGTTTGTAGTGCAAACACCTGTGCATTGATATCGGTGATACTGACAATTTTCAAATGGCACCGAATTTAAAAAAAAACATTTGTGTGCTGTGCAATCAGTCTTTAGTGTAAAACAATTTTTGACACCTTAAGCTATACTAAATAACTCAGAAAGATATGTGCAGTCTTTCTGTAATCATAGATTTTTAACGTTTCAGGCTTAAACATATCAATAGCGCAGCTACTTATGGAGATCTGAGCTGACATCAAAGAGCTCAAAAGGAATCACGGAGCTGCTCTGCAGCATTGTGTCAGAGAAGAGCTCGTCCCATTCAGTTCCATTGCAGATGTTGAGGAGCTAAAAGAAAGCCTTGGAGACCCCGAGAGAAAAGCTCTTCTCGTAAGCCAGCCTTTTCAGTGGTTGTTGTAGAGAAATAGTTTTCTCATTGCAAGTTTTATAATCTGATTCGTAAACATAGAAATTCTGCAATCAGCATTGTATCTGCTAGCGCTGTTTTCACAGGTTATTCAAAACTATGTGGTTACCTGGTGCTTGAGTTCATGCGGTAAAAAGATCAGCTCAGTATCAACTTGAGTGTAGCTTTAAGACAACGCTAAATTGGCTATAGCTTATTTTGGGGTACAGCATGAGTACAGCATTTTAGAAGGCTGCAATAAAATGTGTAGCAGTAGAGAAGATGGGCTTGACCCTAGTTTTCCAGCACTGAGCCCAACTCGTTTTAAAGTTAGCCCTAATGTTGCCGGCACGGGATCTGTGCGGGCTGAACATGGTAGCATTGGCTCACATTGCCCCATAATTACCAATATTGGGTCAAATTTGGTTTTTCAAGGGCCGGCTCAAAAAATCTTTGCCCACATGATGCCCAAAAGTGTCAATATTGGGTTTAAAGGGGTTTACCAAGCCCACATTGCCCACACAGGGCCCAGATTGGCCCTAAACGCTGTGGTACTTGGGTCAGAATCACCTTGAGTACAGCTTTAAGCCAAAGCTAAAGTGGCTATCCCCAGTAGCACAAGGTGGCGGGCCCATGTGGGTCCGACTTGGGCAATGAGGGCTGGTGGCTGGCCGCAATAAACCTACATGGGTCCCTCGTGGGCTCAGTGCTGGCAAAAAAGTTTTGGGCTGCCCATTTTATGCCTGAGTGGGCCCTTCGTCAGCTACGCATGGGCTTAAAAAGAGCGGCCAGCCCTCCTGGGTCCCACCACAGATACATGCGGGCAACAGTGCGGACTCTATCATGGCGAAGTGTGGGCAGCCCCTCTTGAGGCTGCCCGTGCAGCGCCTTGAGGAAGCCACGGTGGTTTTGTGTGGGCAGAGAGATAGTATTCCTGCCTTCGCCCTACATGGGTCTTGTGTGGAAAATACAGGGGCTAAACTTTGGGCTGAACAGCGGCGAAGCGTTGTAAGTATGCAGTTTGGGCTGTCTGAGCAACGCCTACGTTGGTCCCGCATGGGCTAGGCGTGGGCACATTTGTCATTTCCGCATCTTCCCCGCCTCTATCCTAAACAGGGTATGAAAGGGCTAAGTATAGGCTGTATGCATGCCACCACAGATACATGCGGGCAATAGTGCGGGTTTTATCATGGTTCAGTGTGGGCAGCCCCTCTTAGGGCTGCCAGTGCAGCGCCTTTAGGGAGCCGCGGTGGTTTTGTGTGGGCAGAGGGGTAGTATTCCCGCCTTCGGCCTACATGGGTCCTGTGTGGAAAATACAGGGGCGAAACTTTGGGCTGCACAACGGCGAAGCGTTATAGGCATGCAGTTCGGACTGTCTGAGCAACGCCTACGTTGGTCCCGCATGGGCTAGGCGTTAGCACGTTTCACATTTCCGCATCTTCCCCGCCTTTATCCTAACCAGGGTAAGAAAGGGCTAAGCATGGGCTGCATGCAGTTCGTGTGCTTAAAATATGGGGTTACATGACGGTGAGGTGTGGGTAACGCCATAGTGACTGCCCCTGCCGAACCCTCAAGGATCCAAGGAGGCTAGCGTCGTGTGGGCAAACATACAATATTCCCGCCGACAGCCTACAAGGGTACTGCGGAGAAAATATGTCGGAGGCTCATGGGCATATATCAGCCATTCCCACACTTTCCCCGCCTACATATCTGGTAGAAAAGGGCTATGTGTGGACTATGCAGTGGCAAAATGTGTGTGCGTGAACCTGGGCTATACGACGGTGAATTGTGGGCAACCGCGATGGGGTCTTGCCGTGCATCACTGTGACGACACTGTGTGTGGAAACAGGAGTATATTTCAGCCTGTAGCCTTCGTAAGTCCTGCGTCGATTATTCTCGAATTTGCAGGGCAGAAACATCATGCGTAATGTTACCGATCGTTGCCCTTCGACACCTATGGACATGTAGTTCGACTTACATTAGCCTGGCTGCATATCCAACATTACATGTAAAAGGGCTGCATGGGTACCACAGCGATGGAGCATGGGCGCATGGGTGAAGTGCGGGCATATATATATATATATATATATATATATATATATATATATATATATATATATATATATATATATATATATATATATATATATATGCTCAGTATATGGACTGCCACGCAGCACGTTGATGAAGCCAGACGAATGTGGGCAAATAGCTTGCATTCCTGCGTTCAAGCTAAATATATTCTGCCTAGAATATGCAATTAAGCATGTAATTAAAGATATATGCGCTTAAAAAAGGCAAATCATATAGATAGACGAATTCCAGCTGCCAGCAATAATTGAGGCGCTCCCCTCTTCCGACATATACTGTGGTACAAAGGGTTCTTGTCAGTTTTGTTGTAGGTCATTTGTTAATTTGAACTTTTTATGGTCCCTTGATGTTCGATTTAATGAGATTTTGCAGTAATACACATTTTGTTGAAATCTACAATAGCACCTTTGAGATTAACTTTTTTTTCGAAGTTGAGTAAAGCAGACTTGT
The DNA here is from genome assembly GCF_052857255.1 of Amblyomma americanum. NCBI lineage: Eukaryota > Metazoa > Arthropoda > Arachnida > Ixodida > Ixodidae > Amblyomma > Amblyomma americanum. Next base: position 72,918,908 of record NC_135500.1, on the reverse strand, counting down.
TCTGCATATCATAGTTTTGTAGCATAAGGCGAAATATGGTTTACGAGAAACTTGGTGCTGTGCTAAAAATTATGCAGTGAAAGCTCGTTATTCCGGTTGGCAAAAGACCATAAAGGAAAGAGAAAAGCTAAGAAAACAATTTGTAAAGATGTTCTGCAAGGAGTTGAAACATTGTCGCCTGCTTTTGACATGAAGACTGCACGGCAATGATGCACGGAGGCGCGGAGCGCCTTAGTCTAACTGCAATTTTTTAACAGTTCGCACTATATATTTACCATGACGCTAATAGCCACGCACCTGCGCCTAGCGTGCTTCCCAACGCCGTTCAAATCCAGCGCGCTGCTGCCAGGTCACGTGGCAGGACACAGCACACCCTCCTCCCCTCCTCTCCCTCGGTGCATTCCGGAGTGATATCCGGCTAGGCCTTACGCCGCGCCCTGCTGTGCTCCGTGCTGCTGCTGTTCGTGTGCTGTTTGTGTCTGATTTCAAAATCGTTCCTTCAAACTTCAGTTTGAATTTCCTGCTTATCGTAGCTTGCGCCGCGTGTCAGCAATGCAGCCGTTGGCGTACTTTGTGAAAAGTGACCACGCCCAGAAGCATGGAGCCGTTTCATATTGACACCACCCATTCATCGTCGTCGTTCTACTAGAACCACGAGAGCGCGGAATGCGCGCGCGAGCTGGTCTTAGAAAAAGAAGCCGAAGTGTCTGGCTGCGAATGCTCCGCTTTTGGGACTGCTACCGACGTCCGCTGCAGTCACCTACTTTGACGTATCCAACCGAGCTGTACCACCCGTGACATCTGGTGGAGGTGCTGGGTAACGCATTCCATGCCTCGGACTCCCCCAGCAAGCAGGGATTCAAGTCCTCGAGGGTCATCTGCCATCGAGGTGACGCCTGTACACCACAGCAGCCGCCGTCTCCAAGGCCTTCAACCCGAGTTTGGGCTTCTGGAGTCTCGCTCAACCCAAGCGGTTCGTTCAGCGCCATCGTCGACGACCGTCCAGCCCGAAATAGGCATGCAGACGACGATTACTTCACTTTCTGTTGTGCTGCAGCAGCCTCGGGAGCCACCGATCTTCCAAGGTTCTCCAGGCGAAGACACGGAAGACTGGCTGGAGAAATTTGAACGCGTGGCCCGGTACAACAGATGGGCGGAAGACTCCAAGCTGCAACACGTGTTCTTTTCGCTGGAGGGCGCAGCTCGTACGTGGTTCGAGAACCGGGAGTCGTCCATAACGACGTGGAACGTATTTAAAGACCAGTTCCTGAAGGATTTCACCACGTTGATTCGAAGAGAACGGGCCGATCTGCTCCTTCAGTCCCGAACCCAGCTACCAAATGAAAGCATACTGCTATACTTCGAAGAGATGGCAAAGTTATTTCGTCGAGCTGACCTGGACATGACAGAGCAGAAGAAACTCCGGTACCTTATGCGAGGTGTCAAGGAGCAAATCTTTGCCGGACTGGTTCGCAATCCACCGAGCACGGTCGCAGAGTTTCTGTCGGAGGCAACCACCATGGAAAAGAAACTCGGTATGCGGTTGCGGCAATACGAGCGTCAACATTTGGCCATGACTGCGGCAACCACGGACATCAGTAACACCCACATGCTTCGCGAAACCGTACGAGCTATCGTTCGCGAGGAGCTCCAGAAGCTGTTCCCGGCTACGCCGCCTGCGCCAACGGTTACTGCTCTATCCGAGGTTTTTCGGGAAGAGGTGCAACAGGCGCTTACAACACCAGCTCCCTTTCAGCCGTCCACAGCCCCACCGCAAATGACATACGCCGCTGTTGCTCGTCGCGCCCAACCGCCGCCGACTCGTCTTCAGGAAACCCCGGCCTCTTTTCGGCCGCCACCACCTGCTCGTCCTGCTCCATCGTATCCCCGTAAAAGTGACATCTGGCGCACTCCCAACTACCGTCCTCTCTGCTATCACTGCGGTGAGCCGGGCCACCTGTACCGCAACTGCAGGTATCGTCAGATGGGCCTGCCGGGGTTCCCTGCACATGCACCACGTCCGCAGCCTGGGCAGCGACCCAGAGAAATCAACGATTATCTGGCCGAATCTGCCGGTGGGACCCACAGGTCGCCATCCCCACGTCGTCGGTCTTACGGTGACTTTCCTCGGGGAAGGTCGCCAAGCCCCCGCCAGGAAAACTAAAAGCAGCAACCTTTGAGGGGGAGGTTGCTCACCGACGAAATGTAACAGACCCTCCTACGCCGCAACTAGGTGGCCACCCGATGCCACGACCGAATGCCGTCCAACACCTTGAAACGCCGACTCGACGGGAATGCCACCTGACGTATCGAAATGAACCCGCGCCGCACCGCAGCCGTGACCAAACACCGCGCCGTACCGCCCACACGCCGTCTGCGACAGCAAACCTGAGCATTTCCCTCGACGGAACAGACGTCACTGCACTCGTCGACACAGGGGCGGATTACTCTATCCTCAGTGGAAATTTCGCCGCCACTCTGAAAAAGGTCACCACTCCGTGGGTGGGCCCACAGATTCGTACAGCCGGGGGTCACTTAGTTACACCGACCGGGACTTGCACATCAAGAGTAGCAGTTCAAGGCGCAACCTACCTGGCAACGTTCGTTATACTCGAACATTGTTCACGTGACGTCATTCTCGGCATGGATTTCTTGATCGAGAATGGAGCGGTCATCGACCTCCAGTCAAAGGCCGTGTGTTTCTCCACAGATAACGCAATACACAGAGATCCAGACCATCCGACCGCACTTTGCATCCTGGATGACCACGTCACCATCCCACTTCGTTCGAGTATTATGGTTTCTGTCGGCGCCAAGACTGTGCGGAATTTCGAAGGCGTCGCGGAAGGCAACCAGATCTTGCTTTTTGCCAGGAGCCTTGCTGTCGCCAGATGAGTCGTTAATCTCGTCGACGGAGAAACAGAAGTGCTGATAACCAATTTGTTGTATCCCGTACCGTTGGGGAACTGCCCGGAGCAGCCGGAGCACCACCACGTCAAGCACCCGCCACGTACATCCTTTGACCAACTCCCTTTTTATTCCAGTTCAATTATGAATATATATACAGATGTGCGAGCCGGCTGACCAGATAGGGCGCATGCCTAGCGCCACCTAGTTTATACAAACATAACTACAGAATACAATACCACATTATTCCCCCTCAAAAGAGTTAGCAACTAACACTGGAAAAACACAATAAACACTCAATGTCTTTCATAGTCTTTAAACCACACTGGTGGTCTTCTTTGTCTCGTCGAATGCCTCAGTCCTGGAACGTCCCTTTCAACTGGCGTCTGAACAGATGGCTGCTGGGGTGGGTCGTGGTTCTCCTGCTGTGGTTCGCCAAGTGGTTTTGCTGATTCAGGCGAACAACTTTTCGGAACTGTAGGTGGTGGAACTGGTTGGGGGCAAGGTACCAGCCGACTCCGATTCCATGTGCGGCCATCATTGAGCTTGTAGGTATCTTGACCACATTGGTCCACAATGGTGAATGGACTCGAGTAGCTCAGAGCGCCCTTAGGCACGTGACCAGGCAACTTGACTCTCACCGGTTGACCTGTTGTTAATGGAGAGTACTTTGCAGCTCGTCGACGGTCAGTGTAAGTCTTACTTGCTTGTTGCCTTTGTGCTACTCTGCTGTGGATGGACTTCATCGCTGCCTGCGGATCTTGAAAAAAACTCTTTACCTGGCGCTCCTACAAGATCAAGTTTTGTTCTGGGATGACGGCCGTGAAGAAGGACGGAAGGCTTCACTCCTGTGGTCGCATGCGGTGTGAAACGGTAGACTTCCAGGTATTCGGTGATAGCTTCCTTCAAAGGCCGATGTTCTTGTGCGCAGACTTGAACGTACTCTTTGAGTACTCGAATAAACCTCTCTACCTGCCCGTTAGCTTGCGGATGATAGACTGCCGAATACGTATGAGCGATGCCACGTTCTTTGAGGAAACTGTCAAACTCCAAGGCTGTAAACTGAGCACCATGATCACTCACAATCTCGTCTGGATATCCTTCCCTGCTGAAGATGCTTCGCAGAAAGGAGATGACTGTTGCAGTTGTCACCCTTGCTGAGAAACAAACCTCAGGCCACTTGCTGTAGTAATCGATGGCTGTAATGGCAAAACGGCAATCTGCCGGCACTTCGGAAAAAGGGCCCACAATATCGATGCCTAGCTTCTGCCATGGTGCAGATGGGAATGCAACTGGCTGCAGAGGTGGTGTCACGGGTTTTGCAGACTTGTCAACAGATTGGCATACCGCGCAGGATGCAATGAATTGTTCTACTTGCTTGCACATAGCAGGCCACCAGTATTGCTCACGTAGTCGCTGCTTTGTCCTCGTTATTCCCGGATGAGACTCGTGGGCTGCGTCAAGAAGCCGTGCTACGAGGGAAGAAGGTACTACAAATTTGTCACCACGAAGCAGGAGGTCTCCAACGACTGAGAGCTCAGTTTGCACCCGGTAGAACGGAACTGCTTCGGCAGGCAACATCTTCACTGCGGGCCATGCCGATGTCACCCACTTTATAACCTGCTGCAGCAACGGGTCCTGCATCGTTTCAATGACAAACTCTTCATGAGTAATGCATGTTGAGACAACACAAACAGTCTCTTCTTCCTCTTCCTCCACACGACCTGGAAGGGGCATCCTTGAAAGAGCATCAGCAACAGTATTCTTGTCACCCTTGTGAAATTCAATCGTGAAGTTGTATGCCAACAGCCTGGCGTGCCACCTCGCAATCCGGAACGGTCGGCGACCTACTCCCTTTGTACTAAGGAGTGTGACCAGAGCCTGGTGATCGGTGCGTAATATGAATGAACGACCCCAAAGGTACACTCTCCAATATTCGCATGCCCACAAGCAAGCAAGGGCTTCCAATTCCCCTACAGAATACTTCTGTTCCTGTGAAGTAAGCCTGCGAGAAGCAAAAGCAATCGTCACCAGTTCATCATTCCTTGTCTGTTGCAACACTGCTCCCAAGCCAATGGATGAGGCATCCGTAGTGACAATAATGTCACCCGCAGGATCAAATAGCTGTAAACATCTTGTGGCCAGGGAACATTTCAGTTGCTCGAAACAAGCTTGTCTTGCAGGGTTCCATGTGAATGTGGCATTCTTATGTAGCAACTCTCGAAGAGGCTCGACAACCACCGCATAGTCAGGTATAAATTTGGCGTAGTAGCCTACCATGCCCAAGAATGAGCGCAGAGTACCGACATTTGTTGGGGCTGGCACAGCCTTGATGGCGTCAATGTTACTTTGTAAAGGGCGTATTCCCTTGTGACTGATCCTGTGACCAAGGAAGTCGACTTCTTGCACATTAAAAATGCATTTGTCATTCAACTTCAATCCAGCCTTTGCAATCAAGTGCAAAACTTGTTTCAAATTCTTGAAGTGCTCTTCACGTGTGCTTCCGTACACAATGACATCATCTATGTAGCACAAAGTGTTTTTGCAGTTCTGCAAAATAGTGGCCATCATTTTCTGAAACGCAGACGGTGCTGATGCAAGACCGAAACAGACGCGCTTGAATCTGTACAGTCCACTATCGGTTATGAAGGTAGTCAGTTCCCTGCTTTCAGGGCTTAGCAGAACTTGGTGATATGCAGCTGCTAAATCAATCTTTGAAAAGTAATTTGCGCCATGAAGTTTGTGCAATATTTCTTCCGTGTGCGGCAGTGGAAATTTGTCAACGACAATCGCTTTGTTTGGTTCGCGCAGATCGACACAAATTCTTATCTTGCCGTTTTTCTTTGCTACTACTACGATTGGAGACACCCATTCAGACGTGTCAATCTTTTCTATGACATCTTCTTGCTCAAGGCGCTGCAGCTCTTCGCGTACTCGGTCTCGCATTGAAAATGGCAAACGCCGCAACTTAGCAACAACAGGCGTGATTCCTTCTCTTATCTTGACCTTATGGACAAAATTTGTTGCAAGCCCTAACTTGCCATCAAACAAGTGCGGAAACTGGCAAAACAGTTCACGGTCAAGGCCTTCTGGCGCTTGCGTAATATGGGTGCATTGCAATGACGTACCGTTGATTTGCAGACGCAGCGTTTCGACAGCGTCGATGCCGAGAATGTCAGTACCGTCCTTGACGACGTAGAAGAGAATGTCGGCCTGCCGATCCTGGAAGATGACTGGCGCCGTGAAACACCCCTCGATGGTTATTCTGCGGCGAGAGAAATCGTAGAGTGACGCTGATGTTGGCTGCAAAGGGAAGCGTTTCAACCTTGAATACGTGGCGTTCGACAGAATGGAGACAGCAGAACCCGTGTCTACGAGGAAACGTATAGGAACATCTTGTACGAAGACTTCTGTGTGTATCCCTCCTTTGCACTGCCGGTCGAGAAGCAACACGTTGAGATCGCCGGATGCACTGCAGGTGTCGACTTCTCGGACAGCAAGGGCCCTTTCGTCAGGCATGCCGCTTCTACAGACACGCTGAAAATGTCCTCGTTTGCCACATTTGCTGCAAGTTTTACCCCGCGCCTTGCATGTCTTGGAATCTGCAAGATGCCCTGAAGACCCGCAACGGAAACAGGACTTCGGCTGCTGCGAACGCGGTAACTGCGTTTCTGAGCGGCATGGCATCCGATGTTTTTCGACCTTTTGAACGCTCGCAGCCGATGACTGCAGCTCAAGTGAGTATTTCGTGGCTTCTTCGATACGGTTTGCAATAGCCAGTGCGCGTTCAAGAGTGAGCGAAGTGCCTTCAAGCAGTAAGCGTTCCCGAAGAACAGGGTTGCACGTTTTCGCTACAAGTTGGTCACGAATAAAATCGTCAGCCTGCTTACCGAAGTCGCAACTTAATGCCAGCTCACGCAACGCCGTGACGAACGCTGTTGCAGTCTCCCCGGGCAGTTGGGTGCGTTGTCCGAACCGATGCCGCTCCACGACGACGTTCGTTTTAGAAGTGAAGTAAGCGTCCAACGTAGCCACCGCTGCATCGTACTCGTCGCTCGTACCGCTTCCTTCCTTTCCTTCTGTAGGCGGCGTCGACGATTTCTCCTCCGGCAACGCGTAGTACAAGCGTTGGCCTTCCACACCCAAACAGTGTAGCAGCAAAGCTTTACGGCGCGCAGGTGGGTGAGCGTCGCTCCCGGACGCCAGGAGATAGTTCTTGAAAAGGCGGTGCCACTGCGTCCAAGGAATGGCGGGCTTCCCGGGCGTCGGCAGGAACTCGGGCGGTTGATGCAGGCTCATTGCTTCCGCGTTCGGTTACTTCACCACTCGTCGCCAACTGTTGTATCCCGTACCGTTGGGGAACTGCCCGGAGCAGCCGGAGCACCACCACGTCAAGCACCCGCCACGTACATCCTTCGACCAACTCCCTTTTTATTCCAGTTCAATGATGAATATATATACAGATGTGCGAGTCAGCTGACCAGATGGATGGATGGATGGATGGATGGATACGGCTGAACCCTTTACATCGGGCGGTGGCTCAAGCCACCTAGCCATGTCTTGTGAAATTTTACTCCTGTCTTGCTTTTAGCCACCAATCAGATAACCTTCGCTTGGTTACTTCTAACCTCTTAAAATCCACTTTCCCTTCACTATCCCTAAACCCCAATGCCTTGGGTAAGTCAGCCCCGCTGCCTTCCACTGTAGGGTGAAGCCCTTTACAGAAAAGTATCAAGTGTTCAGCCGTTTCCTCCTCCTCTCCGCACGCAATGCACAAAGTGTCTATCTCCTGGTACCTGACTCTATACTTCTTAGTCCGCAAAACTCCAGTCCTGGCCTCAAACAACAAAGAACTTCCCCTACAATTATCATAGATATTTTCTTTGACAATTTCCTGTTTAAAGGTCCGGTATGTTTCTAGTGCCGATTTCGTCAGCATCCCTGTTTTCCACAAAGCTCTCTCTGTTCCTTTAACCTTTTTCTTAACCGATAATTGCTGATTTTCCCCCTTACTGCTGTCCAGATATTTGCTTGTCAATTTTCTAGTTCGCTTTCTCCATTTCGTGTCAACATTCTTTATATACAGGTATCTGAAAACTTTCCTAGCCCACCGCTTTTCCTCCATCCTTCTCAATCGTTCCTCAAATGCTATCTTACTGCTAGCCTCTCTGCTCTCGAAAGACGCCCATCCCATATCACCCTGTACCCCCTGATTTGGTGTATTGCCATGTGCTCCCAAAGCTAACCTCCCTACTCCCCGTTGCCTAATTTCCAGCCTTGCTTGAACATCTGGCCTCATACACAGGACCGCATTCCCGAAGGTCAGGCTAGGGACCATCACCCCTTTCCAGATCCCTCTTACCACCTCATACCTATTGTAATTCCACAGTGCCCTATTTTTCATGACAGCTGCATTCCTACTAGCTTTATTCATTACATATTTTTCATGCTCTGTCAGATACTCAACACTGTTATTTATCCACACCCCAAGATACTTGTACTCATTCACTACCTTTAGCACGAACTCCTGTATTCTATGCTCGCCGCCCTCTTCATTAAATGTCATGACTGCAGATTTTTCCTTACTATACTTGAAGCCTAATCTATCTCCCTCTGTACTGCATATGTCTAACAACTTCTGCAGGTCTTCCTTGTTGTCAGCCATTATCACTATATCGTCCGCATATATTAGTCCCGGTAATGTCTGTTTAATCAATTCCCCTTGCTTGAAAAAAGATAGGTTGAAACCTAGTCCGCTCCCCTCTAGCTTGGCCTCCAAACCTTGCAGGTACAACATGAACAACAAAGGGGACAGAGGACATCCTTGTCTAAGCCCCCGCTGTATCTCTACAGGCCCCGATACATTTTTTTCCCATTTTATGAGCACTCTGTTACCTCTATATATATCTTTTAAAAGATTAATTACTCCATTTTCCACATCCAATGTGCCCAATATGTCCCACAAATGCTCCTGAGTAACGTTGTCATAGGCTCCCCTAATATCCAGAAATGCTAGCAATAAGGGCCTATGTTCCTTTTCCGCAATTTCTATACACTGTGTCAATGAAAATAGATTGTCCTCCAACCTCCTTTGTTTCCGGAACCCATTCTGTAGTTCCCCTAGCACCCCCTCGTTCTCCACCCAAGCCTGCAGTCTATCCTTTATAATTTGCATCACCACCCTGTAAACCACAGACGTCACTGTTATGGGGCGATAGTTACTTACGTCTGCTTTGTCCCCCTTTCCCTTATATATCATGTTCATTCTACTTAATCGCCATTCATCGGGGACTTTCTCATCCACTATCATTTTGTTCACTACCTGTATTAATGTTTGCTTGGATTTTGGTCCTAACTTCTTTATCAACATAATCGGGATACCATCTGGTCCTGTTGATGTGCCACTAGGAACCTTCTTCTCTGCCCTTTCCCACTCTCCTTGCTCAAATGAAGCTATTGCTGTAACCGGTCTATCCTCCTTCGATAAATTATGTACCACGTGCTTTGCTGAAAATTTTTCCGTCATCCTTGTTCCTATGTGTTTTATTGCTTCATCCCCTTCTAGTCGAATACCCTCATCTGTAACAATAAACCTTTGTTCTAGCCTAGTTTTATTACTCATTGCATTTAGATGTTTCCAGAATTTTTGGGCTGCTTTTCTATCCTTTTTATTTACTTTTGACATCCATTGGGCACCCTTTCTTCTAATTTTCTCATTAATCAAATAGGATGCGTCCCTTCTACACTTTATGAAGGTATCCCATTTTCTGTCTACTTCGGGTTTTGGTTCCCCCCTCTTCTTGGAATATCTGTGTTCCCTGGATGCTTCCTTGCGCTTTTCTATTGCCCTCTTGACCTCCTCATCCCACCAACTCTTGGGTTTGCATCTTTTCCCTTTTAGCTTTACTCCCACCTTAGCTAGCTCTAGCTCCAGTAATCGAGTTAATTTGGTATAAGTCCATTCTGTTTCACTATCCTCAAAAATTACTTTCTCGATTTGTTTGGCTGCTACTTCCAATTGCTTTTCTGAGTAAAAATTTCCCCCTGATTGTTTATCTTGATTCAGTCCTACATTGCTTTTAAAGGGCGCATGCCTAGCGCCACCTAGTTTATACAAACATAACTACAGAATACAATACCACACAATTTCGGTGGTGCACACCAACATCTGAACGTGGGAACCGTTGTGGCTCACGTTGATGCTATCGCCCATGTCAGCAGCACACCCAGTATTTCCACAATGTCGTTGTCGCAAGAGCAGAGCCCAGTCACTGGTTTCACGTTCGACGTCAATCCAGCACTCTCCCCGACGAAGCAACAACAAGTTAAAGATCTTCTTCTGCGCTACGGCGACATCTTCTCGGTTGGATACATCAAAGTAGGTGACTGCAGCGGACGTCGGTAGCAGTCCCAAAAGCGGAGCATTCGCAGCCAGACACTTCGGCTTCTTTTTCTAAGACCAGCTCGCGCGCGCATTCCACGCTCTCGTGGTTCTAGTAGAACGACGACGATGAATGGGCGGTGTCATTACTAACACGTTCATTAACACGTTCGGCTTCAACCGTAGCAACCGCGAAGCAAGAGAAGAAAGCCGTTACTCGAATGCGTCGAGTCTTCGTTTCCACAACACGTTCGACTTCAACCATAGCAGCCGCAAAGGAAGAGAAGAAAGCGGTTACTGGAATGCGTACAGTCTTCGTTTCCAGGTGAGACCCATAGTGTAGCGCAAGAGTGCGTGCAATATGCGACCACAAAAATAAACGAGCGAGCGCAAAGGCGAGAAGAAGCGGAAGGGACGAGGCTCTGTCAGCTCGGTCCTGTTCGTTTCCCTTCGACATTGCGCGTGAGTCACTGGTTGCTTCCGCGGCAGCAAAGTGCATTCCACATCGAATCATCAAACAGCTGGTCCGTCAGTGCCCGACTTCCTGTTCATTATTCGACGTAGGTCGTAATCGTGCACTGCCTGCACACGTGTTTTTGACGCCAATATCGGCCCGTTGCGGACTGCCGATAGCGTGCGCCGCTCGGTCTGTTTAGCGTTCTGTTATTCGCTACGCGTATGTGCGTCTTTATAGTGATCTGATGTGGCGTCTTAAGGTTAGAACACACCTCTACGAGCCGATTACACCAGCTGTCAAGCTCAGAGTGGGAGGGGTGTGACGCGTCAAGGCATGCAAGCGACTGAGTGAATTTCTCTTTCTTCCTTTCTAGTTCCCTCCCCACCTGTTCTCGAGTCACTAGAGACCCCCTTCAATGCAGCCAGGCTTTAAAAATTGCCAATATGAAGTAATGGGCTACAGGTCAGCATTCCAAGGTGGTATTACAGCATGTGAACAATGCTTTTATTCTTTTTTCCTCTAGTATCCATCTCCCATGGCACTCCTCATAGACAATCATAGTAGAAGGATAACCATGTCAAGCTTCTGCAAAAATGCCGGTGTCACATGGCACTCCTCAAAGACTGGTCCAGCAAATACGTCTTATTTCACTTGATGAAAAGAATATGAATGGTGTTATATAGTGCAGCTATGAATGCGCCTGAAAGATGAGAAACATTAATTGGACTTGACAGCTTCTCTTCTGTGGCCTCTCACTGTATAACGAAAGTAAAAACAGCGCTAATTTTTACACAAACCACACAGAAAGAACAGACAGAACAGCGCCCGTCCTGTCTGTTCTTTCTGTGTTGTTTATGTTAAACTTAGCGCTGTTTTTACTTTTGTTACACAATGTTACACCAACTAGTCCAGCAAGAGGTACTGTTAAATGAACTTTTCACTGTAGTTGCAATATTTTTACTGCCTCTAGATCTGAGTGGAAAATAAGCACCGTCTACAGCAAACTACTTCAAGGTCTGTTGAATTATAGCCTGTGCACAAAAAAGCTAAATGTGCTAAATGAAAAAAGGTGAATGTTCACCATAAATTGTTACCTCTGTGATTATCTTGGTCAGTTCTGATTTTTTTTGCCATTTCACTTGCTTGGTGATGACACTGTGCAAGTTCAGTGAATATACTTGCTATGATACACTTACAGGAAATAAGGAGATTGTAGTGACCTGTTTAACTCAGCCTTTCGGCATGCTAGCTGATATCATGGTTCAACAAAGCTTGAAAGAAACGGCATATACTATGAACACCAGATGTTTGCTTGCGTCTTTTTTCAAATGCCTTAGACATTATGTGCAGGCGCGGACAGAAGTAAACGGAGCGCGCCGCACAAGAAAGAACTGCTTTTCAGCGCTGCCTAGCAAAACCACACGTAAGGTAAAAATCGCGACACGCATATGCAGGCCCCCTACCAGCGCAACCCTCTCATTTCTCCGCTCGCCTAGCATTCGGCCGTAGTCAGGGTCATGCTGATGATGATTATGGTCGGATGGTTGCGCCCTTAGTAGCGAGCGGGCATTTCGGAGCGCACAGACCGCTGCCTTGATGCTACAAATCCCGCGGTGGCGATGCTATCATTATGTCGTTTTATCTTTGACAGCTGTAGGCGCGTTTCCATCGCAAATAGCGCGCGTCCTTCGAACTTTAGTTGCCTCTGGGATTCATTTCCATCTCGCTATAGACCAAATAAACTCAGAAACACTCGATCCACCACCGCAGTTTCGGGATCTTTTAATACAGTTACCGTTCATTTTCGGCTTGCTCCTACGAGGAACCCACGGAGCGGCAAAGCATGCACCCTGTGTGTCTGTACTGCACCACAGTGCTCTTTCATTGGAACCTCGCCTAGGAGGTCAGCCTAAAATGAGATGAAACCGCCGCTCTTGGCGCTTTTTGCAGCGCGATCCAGCGTCTCAAGGATAGTGACTGCTTCCAAATGTGCTGGAAGCAGCTGTTGGGTTTCCACACCTATATTCTCAAACAGACCAATGTCTATATGTAACCAGTAGCAGTGAAGTAGTACAGCTCGCACAGAAGAGTTTGGATCACTTGCCGGGTTCTGTCGTGGCCAAACTCTGATTAGTGGGCGATCACGAGTACTTATATTCCGAAATTCGCACGCGGGGCACGCAACAGTGCCGCACTGCTGGCGCGGCATTCGTGTGGGTGAGACAGCGGGTGCTTGTAGTCACCCTAAGATCCAAAGGTGCATGCAAAGTGATTACCATGATCTCTGCTCCACACATAACAGCGCGATACGCAGCGCACTATCTCAGTGGTGATAAGAGCAGGATCCAGTATAGGGGCAGTTTGTTTCGGGGGAGATAGGCAGGGTGCATGCACTAGTGCTGCGTCAGCGCCTGGTAGGGACAAGGCGAATCATCAGTGATAACTGTAGAAAATTAACACAAAACTGCGGCAGTATGCCGACTGTTTCGAGCGCGTTTGCTTGCGAGTGAGACGCAGCAGAGTCCCAGCGGCAGCAAAAGTTCGAAACACGAGGGTTGTGTGCGGCACAAACACGCCTCCAGCTGTCTCAAACGAAGCGGGTTAATGGTAGAGCCGTCCCCCCGCAATTTGCTTTATCAAGACAGCGGTCTTTGTTTTCCGAAATGTTCGCTAGCTACACAGAGCACGACCATCCGATCATGATCATCATCAGCACGACACAGACGCCGTACGAATGCGAGGCAAGTGGAGCATTCAGAGGGTCACGCCGGAAGCGGGCCTGCACATGCTCGTGGCGATGTCGAGCTTTCGTCTGGTTTGGCTAAGCGGCGCTGACACGCAGTTCTTGTGCGGCACGCTCCGTTTACTTCTGTCCGCACCTGTACATGGACCACCCCGTGATATTTGCTCTATGACTGGTAAATAATTTATAATTGTCTTTCTCCTTGTTGTTTCAGTATTATCAACCGAACGATGGCTGTGACGTGTAGTTGGTTTTCAGGTCATGGCAAAAGCAAGAAAACTGGTAATATAACTGCTGCTATGGCATTTGTTGTCATTCAAGCTTTTGAAACAGGCTGTTTTAGGTGTTGTAGTGAATTAAAATTGCATATCAACATTAATATTGTAGCCTTTTTCATGTCTCAGCAGACCTAGACGCCAACTAGGCATCAGAGCCATCATTCGGCTGATCAAGCCTAAACATCAGAGAAGGAAATGGAATTATAAATTATTTAATGGTAGGCAAATACCATTTGGGTATTCATGTATTCTAATGTCTAATGCAGCGTTTAAAAAAATATGTGACCAAAGTTACGTTTTTATAGTCCTTGAAACTTATTTTTTAGGTGTTGTCTATTTCACTGTTCTCAATTTGCAGAGGTAGCAGTACTGAACACTGCTACCTCTGCCAATGAAGAACAGTGAAATAGACAACACCTAAAAATAAGTTTCAAGGACTATGATCTGTTTTCCTGTGTTATTTTGTGTTCTGTAATCGCATAGTGCATCCCTTCTTTTTTTTGTTTGTGCACCACTTCTGTTCAGTGTTTTTTTTTTGTGGCAGGCATCATGACAGCTGGCAGCTTTCTTTCCAATTTTGCCTTCTACTCTAACGGTGCTCATGGTACTAGACAAAATATAGTTTACTTAAAGGCTGAATTCTAAATTGTACAGCATCATTAAGGTGACCTCTTCCTTTTTAGCCCATGCCATTAATGGTGATGCCTACTGTTGCCAAGAATCTTACATTGACACAAATTTTTTCACAAGTGCAGGGCATGCTTTGCTCTCATGTAGAGTTTGTGCATTTACAGTGTATAGTTTGCACATGGTCTCTTAGTTGGTGACTGGCACAGTGGCCTCATTGGCGGACTTTTACATTATTATGAAGGTTAGAATTTGTTTTTCTCACTGCTGATGAGGTTTACAGAAGCTTATGATGCCTTCAACAGTCATGTCTTTTTTATTGCTTTAGTTAGGATACTGAGGCTCAAATGAGCGAGCATATGAGGCCAAAATACCAGTATAACTTCGTGCCGTTTGTCAGCTTTCTTTATGATGTGCATATCTGTTCAAGTAGGAAATAATTTCAGGTCTTAGTGGTCCTTCATTTGCTTTTGCTTTTCAGCCTTTATGCCAGATGTCAGATTTTGGATGATAGTTTGTCACAGCCTTCATCATTGAAGTAGGTAGCACAATGTACCAGCCGTGACAATTGGTCATTATATAAGCACCCCACCCTCCCTTTTTGAGCACACCAAAGCTGAGATCTGATGGCAACTTTGATGAGTATTGACACCTGAAGTTGTCTTGTTACAAGCATAATGTTACGGACAACTTTAAAATTTCCTTATGCTATTGGGTTCAAGTCATGTTTTTTCTTGCTGTCAAACTTGCTCAACGGCACTTTCATTGTGAAAATTAGTATAACACTTGGAAAAGGCAGCCAGGTCCTTCATTGAATGTGAGTGGTGCACACTGGAATCCTGCTCCTGCAGCAAATCATGTGGGTCATATTTGAGGTTGTGTTAAAAAGTAATGAAAGATATGAAAATGGTGATACAAGTTTTTACCATTTTGTGGCCCTTGACCAATTTCTGTCTTTTAAAGGCACTGTACTAAAAAGAAACTGAAGTGCACTGGAGCCGCTGAAAACCTTTTGTGTGATGATAAGGCATACTGACTGCGCTCATGACAATTTATTGATTGTGCAAAATTTCAAAATGACCATTTTACTACTTCTTTACGAACATGTACTCTCTAGTGTCACATAAGGTGTAATGACAGAACTTGTCTCTAAATTTTCTTTGCACTTCAGTTTTGTTCCTACTTATATTTTGTATTTCTTAGCATGAACACCACAGGCCATGCACTCCTGTATTACTTTGTATAAGGAAACAGTGGCAAGTCAAGTGTCTCTGCGTGTGGGCCCCTCGTTGAACACTATTCTAAGGCACTAAATTGTTTGCTTTGACTATATCAATAGCTCATGCGCTTGTAGTTGAAAAAATAAGTAATGTTTTGTTCAATTTTGACTACAAGAACTTTGCTAACTAGGCAGCATGTTGAGGACACATTAGACTTACTGCAGGTCAACGGGCATTAGTGCCTTGCTTGACAAGGGCATGGGCAAGAACTGCAATTAGAAAATTGCTCTTAGCAGTCACTGCAAAGCCGCCGCGGTGGCTGAGTGCTTATGGCACTCGGCTTCTGGCCCGAAAGGCGCGAATTCAATCCCGGCCGCGGCGGTCAAATTTCGATGAAGGCGAAATTCTTGAGGCCCGTGTACTGTGCGTTGTCAGAGCACTCTAAAGAACCCCAGGTGGTCGAAATTCTGGTGCCCTTCATTACTGTGTCTCTCATAGCCTGAGTCGCTTTGGGACGTTAAACCCATATAAACCAAAGCATAAACCAAACCAGTCACTGCGTGTTGATTTAAACACTGGCAGTGCTCCTACTATTTTTATTTTCAGTATTTGCTACCACACATACTAATCTGCAATTTTCAAGGATGAAGTCAATTTCTTTTAAATAATTGAGCAGTTAAAATTTGCATGTTCTAAAATTCGAAGCAAGCAGTTGCCTTTTGTTCTTCACACTGCTATAAAAACTCTCCACTATTGCATGACACCATCAACATCAAGGTGCAAATCTTGTGTTGGTAATAAACGAAATGATTTCTACTTTCTTGTTTCAACAGCGTTAAAGCATACACTGGTGTTGCTGTGAAGCGTACAAATACAATTATTATCATATTCCTGGCTGCAACTGTGCCTAAGAATTTTTATATGCGTGTTCTTTTTCCTTTCGGTGTATCTGGATTCAAGGTAGAGAATGCAATGTATGACACCATGAAGGGAATCCCAAAGGATGCAGTATTTCACAAGAGAACTGCCATTCCCATCTGGTCAACAGAAGCAGTTGTACTATGCAGTTCCAGTGGCAAGTGCTATGGGGGTGACAGCGGAAGGCAAGGAAAAAGTTCTCCACAAGGCTAAGCATAGAGGGCTGGGATAGTCGGTTCTGGGAAGAATTATGAGACATCATTCCAGCGCACAAAAATATGTCTGGTGTCCGTGGTGTCTATCCTCTTCGTTCGTGTATTTTTGTGCACTGGAGTGCGAAAAATGGATGCACTGAGAGGTAGATGCTAGCTGTAGCTGGATTTATCTCAGGGGAATTTACTCACTCCATCAGTGTATGTGAGAATTACAACTCAGGTTTGTTAGTGGTTTATAATATGATAGCGCCAAACAAAGGATAATGCCAAATATACAAGACGTGACCAAATAATTGTAGTAGTTGTCTTCATGTGAAATTTATTTACAGGAGGTTAATTGATGGGTTCAGTTAGCTCGTGTGAGGATTAAAGCAGCTTAAAAGCCTAGGCTCTATGTGCAGTGCGGCAGTGCATAAACAGTGAAATTACTCATAATGAACAAATTTTAGTGAATATGTAGTTCTCATGCCATGGAAACAGAAGACGGACGGTACTTAGCAGTCATTTGCCCTGAAGCTTGGATTTTAGGTACTGAGGCCTAAGTGATGCTGATTCAGTATAGGCATTCGTGGGTGCCGCCACATTTGCCATCGTCCATGAATCCTCTAACTGCCTCTACTTAACAACGAAAATTTGTATGTTATAACTTGTAGCCATTACTGAAAGCATTTTGCATGAAAATAAGCTTGAATTGAATGCTAGCTGGCCTATTGTTTAACTGTCAGATGCCATGATGGAAGTGACTGTTAGAGTCCATCACGTAGCCCACAATGAGCCCCTGTTTGCCCTTACCTTCTCTGCTCTCTTGTATAGCTGTTATGCATACAGTTTTACAAGTCACGTTCTAACTTCGGCTACTTCAGTTTACATGTAAAAAGATTTTGGCTACTTTTTACTAAAGCATAGGTGTGCTTGAGCACTCTTTCGCTAGCTTTGCTGCATGCTTTGTAAAAATAGTTTGTAGCATTGAATATGACAAAGCATATCTTAGCCACTTTTTTTCACACGTATCAGGGACGGCCCAGCGGGGCCTGTAGAGATAGCGCAAAGCGGTTGCAATGCTTGGTTGCATACATGTTGGGAGGAATCATGCGACTTGTGAGTTGCGTATATGTGTGGCAGTAAGCACTGCTACTTTGGAAAAGGCGCCGGTGTGCCATACAATGTCAGCCAAGCTTAACGAACCCCACTTGGTCTAAACTAATTTGGAGCCCTGCACTACAGTGTCCTGAAGCCATTATTGTTTTCAGCCTTGCTGTGAGATGCGGATCTTGCAAGTGATCTGCCTGCTTAGAACAAGTCAGCTTGTTAAGCTTATTCACTTAGCTCATAATCACCTCAGACATTTTTTATAACTGGAACCCTAACGCCAGGATGCACCAAAAGAAGTGCATCTCACTGGAAGACAGGGCGTGCTAGGCACTATAGTGGGCAATGCACAGTACGCAGAATCTAGTGTGGGTTTTGTATGTGTGCAAGTGTCTGCAGGTACTCTGCAATCAACTGCGCCAGAGGATGTGTATAGCAAGCTATACCTAAACAAAACTCATCTGCGCTCAGGCAGCTTTGGTTTTAATACATTCAGCAGGAAAAATATTCTGGCAGCTTTTTTTGCACATCTGTTTGGGTTTTACCAGTTCCAGAGTTCATCGCATCTTGTTTAAGGTTTCCATTCGAATCATTAACATTCCTACCTTGTCATTTTGTATGTGGCATTCAGCTGAAAATAAATTTCAGCAGTCGGCTTTTTATGCTTTGCTGCCACTTTTGTGGAAGAAATGAAGAGGAATGGTCTTCTAAATAGATGCAGCCAGCCATGCAGTGCTTTACAGTTCTGCACCCTGTGCGGATAAAGTCTACATGGATTTTGTCACCCTGAAATATACTCGCATTATATATTTGTTTTAGTCAAACTACATCTTATCTCCTTTTTGTGCCCATCTTTATGGGCATCTTGTAATAATTTCTGCATCTCCTTTTTCTCTTATTTTTCTTTTCTGCAGCAGTAGAATTTCTATTTCAATTTATTTCTCTAGGTTACCAAGTATTAGTCTCTAAGCCTAGTAATGAATCAAATTACCGGAGATGCTAGAGTGCTGTTGATTGTCTCAGAAAGCCTGACTGTGTTAGAGGGCCTGTCATGCTCAATATCAGCTGCAATGCCAAAATATGATAGGAATTCAGATTATGTTGCAGGCATACCGAACTGTGTTATAAATATATGCAGTTAGCTATGAATACAAAAGAAAAACAACGCAATAATTCACATTTTCATTCACACAGCATGATGATGAGCAGGGGCAAGGGAGGAGGCACCTCAAAGTGTTTTTCGGTGTGTTCCCCCTTGTCCGTGTTCATCGTTGTACTGCGTGAATGAAAGTGTGAAATACTTGCTCATCCAGACACTGATTTCAAGCAAATTAATGCAAGTGGGGTGCTTTATGTGAGTAGCATTGATTTACTATAAAGCAGAAGACAGTTGATTTACTGCAGAGGCATTGCAAGTCGTATTGAATGTGTAGTGTATGTTCGCACCACTGAGCTAAATTTAATAGCAGTATTTGCTGGTTGTCTTTGCACTGTGAGTATTATGGTGTATTTCACACAAATTCGTGATTTTGTTCTGTTGTTCTTCAGGCAGTGGGGCTACACAGATGGAGTCAAGCTTCTATCAGGGAAATGCAACATATTCGACTTTGTCAGAAAAGTTGCACGCTATTATGCAAGGGGCCTCCATCTTGACTATATTGCCAATTTTTTCTACCAATAAAGGTAAGGACACTTTTCTGCAAATGCGAGCATTTTTTCTTTGTTTACGATACTCGCTTGCTCTTCGCCTTCGGCAAGAACAGAAATGATGTGGGTATGTGCATGCTCCAGTGTACAATCATGTGAAAAATTATGACGCCGCGAGTGTGTGCCACACTATGCCTAACTGCTTGCAGGTGCCATCTGATGAAATTCTCGTGCCATCAAGGCCGGCGCAGCGAGATTGATGGTTGTTAGTGCACCTGACTCGACATCAGGAGTGCTTGCCCTTTTTCACCATTTGGCATGCATTCGCTGGGATCTTTTAATTTTTCTCACGATAGTATGTCCAAACTCACAGCATCTCAATGAAGACATTGCACGGTGTACCAACCACACCAAATCGCATGGTACATCGACCATACCAGGAAACACCAAACGAAACCCCACCAGAGCCGGTATCAAAAAACCGGGTCAGAGCACAGAAAACCAGACCAGGACACACTAAAGCACACTACACTACGCCACATCAGGACCCGTGTCTGAAAATCCTGGTCTGGTCGGAACACCAGACACGGTCACACCAGAACCCGTGTCTAAAAAAGCCAGTTTGGTGTAAACACCACAAACGAGGTGGTTTTTTTTCGACTGGGTATATAGCATTTCTTTCAATTGTGCCTAAGAACTACTGGCAACGTATCGATTCCTTTTAATATAATTTTGGTGCATAGTGTTTTGTTCAGCTGTAGTTTAATTTGAGCCCTCTACATATGGTGAGTCCACTTCAGAATAAGTTGGGGCTTCGAAATTGCCTCATGTTGCATTCGGATTTGTAGACCTGAAAGCATCATTTTGTACAAGTGTATTTGAAAGAGAGTTTGCAGTATATATTATCTAGCCTACTACAAGAAATTAGCACAAGCATTAGCCTTGCTGTTCATAGTGGCAGCTGACGGTTATGTGCTTACATCACTCATGTAGCTCCAGACTACAATTTTGTCATGGTTCAAGGTGTCCTTAAAGCAATGGCTTCACTTTTCCCCCTTACGTTATTGTTTGGCAAGCATATGTCATTGAGTCATGAAAAAACGGAAGTTAATATGATGATGCAAAGATTGGCGTCTAGAAGACAACAGAGAATTCTGTTATCATTCTGTGTCACGCCACTGCGATCTTAGGTCTGTTTGAGTCCTCTGTATGATCCTGTTCTGCATGCTTCTG
Source organism: Amblyomma americanum (assembly GCF_052857255.1). Taxonomy (NCBI): domain Eukaryota; kingdom Metazoa; phylum Arthropoda; class Arachnida; order Ixodida; family Ixodidae; genus Amblyomma; species Amblyomma americanum. The sequence continues at coordinate 72,898,193 of NC_135500.1, read as the reverse complement.
TTTTTTTTTGTTGACTTGCACATGGTTCCTTGAAGACAGAGTTTTATGAAAGATTCATTGTATGGATTTCATGGCATAGTTCACTTTGTACAATCTATTTCAGACCAAAAAGCTAGCACTCATTGGGGTGAGACAGCTGATGAGGCTACAAAACTTATTATGAAGACTGTGTTGAGCACTCCTGTGGCCCTATGGTACACGTTTAAGGGATGGGGCGAAAAAGAAGCATTTAAGAACCTTCGGCTGTAAAGCACAGATTTTGGTGAGTACACGTGAATCTTCTGAGGGTATAGACATTTTGTGAACACACCATCCAATTGCAGAAAAAAATAACAATAATAATAATAATTGGTTTTTGGAGGGAAAGGAAATGGCGCAGTAACTGTCTCATATATCGTTGGACACCTGAGCCGCGCCGTAAGGGAAGGGTAAAGGAGGGAGTGAAAGAAGAAAGGAAGAGAGAGGTGCCGTAGTGGAGGGCTCCGGAATAATTTCGACCACCAGGGGATCTTTAACGTGCACTGACATCGCACAGCACACGGGCGCCTTAGCGTTTTTCCTCCATAAAAACGCAGCCGCCGAGGTCGGGTTCAAACCCGGGAACTCCGGATCAGTAGTCGAACGCCTAACCACTGAGCCACTGCGGCGGGGCGCAGAAAAAAAGCTACTTTCAATCTACATGGTATGGTTTAAAGCAATTCCTTTATCAATTACTGAGTAGCCATCCAAATTTAAAGGAATATAGATGCCAAATTTTTGCTTGTGTGTTTTATTCTTTCAAACCATGCGTTAGACATTCTATACCTGTACGACCACTAAATAATTTATAATTGAATTTCCTAGTGGTGGTCCAAAAGCACAAACAAAAACGGACCAAGCAAGAGACGATACACACAAACGAGAACTGATCTAACAGCTGATTTTTTATTAGGAAGAACACTGTCATATATGTATACACACACCCACCAAAAAACAGCCCACATGCGCAATGTCAACAAAACTCCTAATGCTAGTAAACGGTAAAAACCGCTTTAAAAGCAGGTGTGTATCTGCAGAACCGCTACCGACTATGTAGCATATTGATTTCTAGAAGCGATAATGTAACAGATGGCGTACTCCCGCACCAATTACTTTTTCGATAAAATGAAACGCCACAGGAAATTTTCTAGTGCGCTCGTTAGAATGAGCGAACGAATTTGGGTCAAATCCCGAATTTGTGTCAAATGTTCATAGTTTTGCACGTAATTGGTCGGGGCTGAGGTTCACACATGAAGTCCCTTAAGAAAGAGTCTTGCAATTCCTTGATTTAAAATTCTTTTTCGAACCCAACCATGTCTGTTGGCAGTATTCCCCTAGAAGTGAAAAGTCCCTTTTAATTACAGCTCCTTTCATTCAAAGCTTGCAAAAAGTGGCATCGTTACGGGATGCTCAGGCATAGCAGTAAGGAAATCTTATCATAAAATGATGTCCAGTCTCTTAGCCCAAATAGACAGATGTAGGGAAGCTGGTTTCTGGGACTCAGTTCTCGTTTCGAGTGCAGACAAAGTCCTCCGTGAGCTGAAATTGTCTTCAAGTACCTCGGGGCTGGAAAAGGGTTCGGAAGAAGGGAGAAGAAATGTAGTGGGTTATGCCATATGTCCACACGCTGTCGCACCGGATTAAAAAGAGTGGGAAGGAAGCATGGGATAAAGGTTCTGTTCCCTGCACCTAACAAGCTAGACAGTGGGGGCGGCAGTTCAAAGAAAGCATGAAGGGCGCAGAAGAAATGCTTGCAACATCAATCATGAAAATAGAGGTGTTCCCTGTAACACTGGCGTAGCGTATCAAATGCCTCAGTCCTGTGGCCTAACCTACATAGGTCAAATTGGCCGCTGCGTTAACGTGCGGCTCATGGAGCACGCTAATTTTTTAGGAAACTAACCTAGCTAAGCATTGTTTCACGTGCAAATGTACGCCATTTTTTGACGATACTGATGTCTTGTTCGCTCATTCTGACCAGCGCACTAGAGAAGTACCTGAGGCGTTTCATATTATCAGAAAAATAATGGGTGCGTGAGTATGCCATCTGTTACATTATCGCTTCGAGAAATCAATATGCTACTTAGTGGGTAGTGGTTCTGCAGATATTCACGTGCTTTTAAAGCAGTTGTTTCCTTGTACTAGCACTACGAGTCTTGTTGACACTGCGCATGTGCGCTGTTTTTCGTGTGTGTATATATGACGTGCTTCTTCCTAATAAAAAATCTGTAGTAAGTACAGCGCTGCTTTGTGTGTCTCGTCTATTACATGGTCCATGTGTGCTTGCGCTTTTGAACCACCAGTATGCATCAAAAGCAACTAGCGCAATGTGCAGTTTTTCTGCAATTTAATTTCTTCTTGACGCTGTTTCGGTTTCATCAGTCGAACGATGACTCTGATGTGTAGTTGGTGTTTAATTCACATGAGGCATAAAAAATCGGTTATATATTGCCGACAGGTCTTTTTTGTCATTCCAGGTCTTGGAAGAGGCTGGAATAAATGTCGTAGTCAATTAAAGCTACATATCAGCGATTGTATTAGTTTCTCTAGTTGCATCATGTGACCAAAACATCAACTTGACGACAGTCGGCGTTCGGTCGATAAAACCAAAACAGCATGAGAGAAGAAATTCGATTATAAATTATTTAGCGGGGTTGTAGGCAAGTACTACCCGGTAATCAATGTATTTTATTATCTAACGCATCATTTGACAGAAGAGAACACGCAATAAATTTAGGTGTCTATATTCCTTTAATGGCTCTTGCACCTTTCGGTTATTCTTATTATGGATATTTATGTTTATTATGGTTACGGTTATTAACAGCAAACGAAATTTGCTTATATTTCAAGCATTGCACATTGTAGCAATGCATACGGCTATGAACCATTTTCTGAAAGATATGACTGTATTACTTTGGAAAGTGATTTTTATCCACAATACTGAATATCAATTTGGTGTGTGTTTATTTGTTCACTTTTACATCTGCTATGCAGCGCACAATCCCAACAGCCACCATGGAAAGCAACAACAGAGTGGCTGCGTTCGTGCTGGGGGCGAGAGACTGGGATGTCTTGCAAAAACAAATAAATAAATAAGAAGCATTCTTACTTGCATTGTAATATCAGTAGTAACATGTACACAAAAAATACTGATGAATAGAAGAAAGCCTCTATGGGTTGGCAAGGTGGGCCTTAAGTCTAATTGGGTCGGTGGGCCCAAAGGCATACAGCTATTGGTTCTATATGGGTTACCTTTGTTGACTTCCCGCAAGTTATCACCTAAGAAGCCCACTGGGACCAGAACGGCTAGACCACAGGGGCCCAGTACGGGCTAGCCCACGGGTGCCCAGTACGGGCTAACCCGCGGGTGCCCAGTACGGGCTAGCCCGCGGAGGCCCGAGACGGGCCAGCCCACGGAGGCCCGGCTCGGGCCAGCCCACGGATGCCCGGCGCGGGCCTGCACAAGGGGATCAAGCGCGGAGCCTTGTGGGGCTATGCAGTAAGCCCACTGGGCAGCCCTTTGAGGGTCCCCCCAGATGCCGAGTTGCAAATCCCGAACATATCCCACGTCGGGCCCGCCCGTGCCGGGCCCACAAGAGCCCGCAGTTCAGAGCCCCATTTGTGCTACTGGGGATGGCTTATTTTGCGGTGCAGCATTGCTAAAGCATTACAAGGCTGCAGTAAAAAGGCGTAGCTTTTCCTGTGAGCCTCCAGAAGTGGCTGTGATTGTTCGGTGCTAGCGTAGACAGCAAAGTCCCTCCCGTGAAGGACTACACAGAATGATGTACTGACTCCATACAGCCCCCAACAACCACTCCCTAGTTGTCTCGAATAAGATTTCCTGATTTTGATATCGCCAAGTTGGCAGTTATGCAGTATGTTGGAACGTAAGTTTATCCCTGCTGAAAGTAACGAAATTTGAAAGTACCTGCATAGATAATTCAACTTTTCTGGGATCGTGCAGGCATGAAAATATGGAGTACAAGATGACTGCATTGGTATTGCTCTCACATACTGGCAATTTTTGGAAGTTCTAACGAGGCCTTCATCTTTTAGCTGCACCATTTTTTTACCTTTGTCACTCTTGATCATTTTCTTCATTTGCATGAAATTTGGTGAAATCATTCTACAGTTAAGAAATATTCGGGGAGGGTGTGGGGAGTCAATTAGGCATGGTTTGTCGCATCACACAGAAAAGCTGTCGCTCATAGCTTGAGCGTGTTCTGATCAGCTTGGCACCAGCACATTCTTCTAAGCAATGCAGTGAAGACAGGTGTATCGGTGCATTTAGTTTTATCGCAGGTGCGCTTTTTTTTCATCATGTCCATGAAACAGCAATTCATTGACAAAAATTGGGCGTAAAAAAATTCTGGGTGCTAAGCAAAGCCTTGTGTGCAATAAATATTACAATTTAAAAACGGTCATTCATTCTGTATTTGTATTCAACTTCTTATTATAATTTGTGCTGTTATGGTTTTCACATCAAGCGGCTTGACTTGATTGGAGGCGACAAAGTTGAGGCTACATGCCTCATCCTGAACAATTTCGTAAAGACGCCAGTCAACTGGCAATTTACAGTGGAATGTCAAGGACACAGGCGACTTATTACGCACCGTCGCCTGTAATGTGTGGTTGCTGGCGAGTTTTCGCAGGTCATGCTTGTTTGCCCTTGCTTTCACTTTGTGATGTTACTGGTCCCTCGCATTATCTGTGAGCGTTAAGTTTAACTGGTTGCTTGATTGACTGTAGTTTTGATCTTATGTGCCCAGCTGTAAACGCTATTCTTTTGAGAAGAAATGATGCGTACGGACACATCCTTTTTCCTTGTATTGGCGGTTCAATTCAACTGGCAGCAAGCATTTCACCTTCAGATTAGTAAGTTTGAACAGATGGATGATAGCTCTTTTAGGGCCTCCGTAGTTGTTTTACTGGACAACGAAAATAAAAGAACTCATAAATTTGAACTTTATTTCTCTGTAAAACTTTGGTTCTGTCAACTTGCAGTGCATTAAATGGGCTCTTTTTTATTACTGAATTTTAATTTTTAGTGTGTTTTGCTTGAGAATTACTGTAGAGCACTGAAGCTCAATTTTTATTGCTAAATTATCTGTTGAATTTACAAGCTTGTTTCGTTATCAGGAAATCATCAAGAAATAATTGTCATCTGAACAAAACCATGCTACAGATTGTGACAATCTTTATCGAGCCTTAAAAAGGCAATAAAAGGGGGCCCAATGACGGTTAGAAAAGCTGATGAAACTGATAGATATTGAATTGCCTATCAGCCTCCTGCAAAAATTTTCAGTATAGCTAATGTAAAACAGAAATATTGGCAATTAAAAACTGCCTCCACGTTCTACCTATCTACTCGTACACCTGCAACCGCAGCTATAGCCAGATGAGGGAATAGAAATGGGGAGTCGCTGCAGTGACCTTCAGGGCCGGGCAAGCACCAGTCCGTTTTCTCTCTATTGCTCGCGAACCAGTGATAGCACTCTGCATCATGACGTCATTTGCTCTAGCCAATGCAATGCGCGCAATATCGGGCAAACGCCTGGTTACGTGGGTGGCGGCGCAAGAGCGCAAATTTTCGAGAATGTCCGGCAAGGTGCCAGCTTGCTTTCAAGGACTTGTACGTGAGAAGCACACTTAGTGGCATGTCCACTACATAAGGCACATTTTTGATTGCCGCTTTCTGAACCTCCCTTTTGCGACCCTTTAGGTTATATTCGTGCTCTTCAATGCCCACCGTTACTCACATCTAGACCACCTTTGATTCTAAGTCGACACCCTAAAGCTAGCGGCCAGAAAAGCAAAATGAAAAAAAAACTGCAAAATGCAAACAGCAGTTAAGAGAGTCGCACACAAGAATTTTGACACTGCCATACGTTAGCTAATATTTTCTAGCATTTATCTAACCCGCATCGAGCAGGGCTAGTTTTGGAATCAGGCCCTGTATTGGTACAGCCACCTCTTTTTACTGGCTTTGTAAGTTTTTTGTAAAGTTTCAGTTGTTTCCTCCATCTTTTTCCGCTCGAGGTAAGCCTGTAAGATGTCATGTGTGAAAATCAAAGGTTCCTCTTAGCGGGGTGATAATCACGAACCTGGTAAGAAGTAAACCATTGGTTGAGACATTCTAGATTGAGGTAATCTGTGGCATGCCACTGTAGCATTGAAAAGCTTGTCAGTGTTACAGTACCTCCTAGAAACTTTCCATGCTATGCAGTGCTGGCACCGGACAAATTGTGCAGCGGCACTCAACTTGTCACTTGCTTGCCAAATATGTCGATAATAAAGGTACCCTTTTCTATATTTAGTTCCACTTTTGAATCCTGACAATGTACGAATGGACTGCTTACTACTTATGCATGTGGGAAAATGTTCTAGACTCATCGATCGCCTGTGCACTGCCACAGTATGTCATTGGTTCTGTGAAAACTGCTAATAGCAAAGCACTTATAATTATAACATTGTCTACTTCCAACATGTCGTCTGGGGCAATAGCGTTGTGGCTGCATGATGAGCAGCCGCAGGAGAATTTAGAATAGCACATTCATTGAGCCTCATCTTTCATTAGTAATTACTGTAGTGTATAATCCTGCATTAATCTGGCGTGCAAAAGTAGACCCATTAAATACATTGTCTCTTCTTGTTAAAAAAAAGTTTGCGGGAATCTTTGTTATGTTGGTGCCTGTCGGATGGAAAAATGCATTGAATGTAGAAAATATCGAATTTAAATTAAAAATTTTTCCATCTCTTGATTCAATTTTGTGATGTTTACATTAAAAAGATGCTGTGATCACCATCTTGAAGTGGCAGTGTAACAAAGCATGTGCAATATGTGCTAAAAATTCGTTTAGTGCTGGTTTCAGCTGTGGAATTAGTGAGCAGCAGTGGTACCTGCATTTTTGTTTGTGCCTATTTTTGGCTTACAGAGACTGTTTTTAGTAAGATTGAATTTTTTTTGGACTAGCATGCATTAATTTATTTAATCAGCCTAACAGTAGTTTTCTCAATGTAAAGTAATGCCATTACAGGAACCTGCAATTACAATCTGTCACTGGCCAAGTAGAGCAGATACATATATTATAAATCATATGCGACTCTAGCTGAATATTCTTGTTCGAAACAAAAGGTATGATACACAGGTTATAAAATAAAAGTACATGCTTGCGAACAGCAAACTTTATTTACTGGTCTCGGCTCATTGTTTAGGCAGCATTTGTTGAAATTTATTGTGACTTTAGAAAGATGTGCCAATAATATGAAAACTACACTTATCAGGTCAAATGTGTTTTATTCGGTTTACTTAACGAAAAAGTGTAGTGCACATTAAAATGAAATAATGCGTTCAAGCCTCAAAGTAAACTTAATTTGCCGTAATTTTGAATAAAGCATGCGGTAGCTTTTTCCTTTTCTTTTGTGTCTCAGAAAACAGTCCATTCTGTGAGCCGCTAGCAACACTGCTTTTCAATTTGGTTTGTACAACTAGCAAGCCTTTACAGATTTGCTCTAATTTTGAGCCTACTTTTATGATTGATGCCAATACTATAAATGTGTTTTTGCTGCAGCCTTCTTTATGGTATTACAAGGTTTTACCACATAGCTGAGAATTCATGTTTTGCACATTCATAATTACAAACTTTCTGATTACAGCTACTGCGGAGCGGAGGATGCCTGATGCGTATGTGGCCTGCATCAACTCCCATATTGCAAGCTTTCTGTGTGGAGCCACGGACCTGTACGTTGGCCGGAAGGCCAGGATGAACTTTACCCGCGCACTTCATATTGACCACTGATTGAGCTTATGTGAAATAATGCAATAAAACGTGCATGAAAACTACTTTTGAATTTGTTATATCATACTTCAGCTTTGCACTGTTATGAGTCCGACTCTGTCCATGCTATAGCAGAGAAGCATAGGATATTGGTGCATCTGCATAAGAGGCCGCTTTGAATACATCATATTTTCTTTAATTTGACCTATTTATGATTGAATAATGTGTGTGCAGCCAGTTATTTGTAGAGGTACTGAAATGGGTTGGCCACTTGGCCCAAACTGGGCTTCATCAGGGCAGCCCAGTTTAGTTGCCCTCAAGAAGCCCAGGCTGGGCAAATTTTGGCTGCGCCCTTGTGCCCAAATTGGGCTTCATATGGTCAACCAAAGAGGGCTGCCCACTTTGGACCAAAGTGAGCTGCCTAAGGGCACGAAAAGGGGCTGCCCACTCAGGCCCAACAAGGCCCCACCAGAGCATTGAAAATGGGCTGCCCAATCGGGCCCAGAAGGGCCCCACTAGGGCTTTGAAAATGGGCTGCCCACTCGGGCCCAACAAGGGCCCCATCAGGGCATTGAAAGTGGACTGGCCACTCAGACCCAACAAGAGCCCCACCAATGCATTGAAAATGGGCTCCCACGTTGGGCCAGATCTGGTTTTTTGGGGGAAGAGAAATGGGCTGCGCATGTCGGAAGAGAATGGGCAGACAGTTTGCCCTCAGGTGGGCTGCACAAGCTTGATCTCTTCTGGCTCATTTAGGTCAGCCAAGTGGGCTGCCATTCGGGCCCCTCCTGGGGACGAGTTGAAAATCTCACATGGGGCCCCTATGGGCTGCCCCTTGGGGCCGAGAAGAACCCCACTTCGGAGCCCAATTTGTGTTACTTGGCATATATTACCTTAATGGGGCCCACCTGGGCCCTAGAGGGGCCAGACTGCTACCGCCCATGTGCTCCGGGGCCCATGTGGTACCGCAGCGTGTGCCACACGGGCTTTTGATGAACTAAACTTAGCAATGACATTAGGTTTAGCCTTTATCCAGCCAGGTGGGACCCTGTTGGTGATTTTTACACGGTCTGTCCAAATTATGCTGCCCGTCATGTTTCAGTGTAAAGCCTAGTTCTGCATCAAATCAGCCCTATCACAGCCCAATAATGCCCCATTTGGATTATATTGGGATGAAAACTTGTTTAGCCCTTTAGAGCCTATGTTGGACCAATTATGGTGATAGATGGGCTGCCCAAGTTGGGCTTGCCACGAGTTGTCCTGCACTGAGCCTAACGCGTTTCAAAGTTTGCTTTAATGTTGCCGGGAAGAAACTTTGCGGGCTGAACTTGGCAGCATGGGCTAACATTGCCCAATAATTACCAAATATGGGGCCCTAATTGGCGTGTCATGAGCCAGCCCAAGTTGTCTGCCCACATAATGCCCACAAGGGTCCAAGCTGAGCCCAACATAGACCCAGTAGCACAAATGGGGCTCTGAATTTCGAGCCCTTGTGGGCCTGGCACGGGCTGTCCATTGGGGCCCGATGTGGGATATGTGCGGGATTTGCAACTCGGCATTAGGGGGGACCCTCAAGGGTAGCCCCACAAAGCTCCGCGCTGGATCCCTTGGGGCTGGACCATTCAGGGCCCCCGTGGGCTAACCCGTACTGGGCCCACGTGGGCTAGCCCGTACTGGGCCCACCTGGGCTAGCCCGTACTGGGCCCGGCCCCTAAGGGCCCAGTACGCAGTAGCTTGGTTAGGCAGTAGTAGCTTGTTAGGCAGTAGCTTGTTTCCTCCGAAATGAGAGCCCGGCACTATGTTATGGTTTAAACGCAGATGTGGTTGATTTGTTTTATTCTCTTCCACACTTTGAACAAATTCAGTATGCTCAGCAATGTATTACGGAGGACAACAATGAATGCATGTTCCAAAATGATTGTGGAATCACAACTTGATCCTTTCTGAAACGATTGGTTATCTTACTACCTGAGTAACACGCTTGTTGAGTGTGATTGTCGACTTTATATGCAGAAATCGGATGTGTACATAGGTGCCAAGGTAGCGCCCACTCTAAGTAACATTTATCTAAGCCGGGTTGATATGAAAGTTGAGACTGATCTAGCCGGTTACTTCATACGCATTTTCCGTTACGTGTACGATTACCTGGTTATGGCTAGGTCAGTGAATCACAATTTTGTGTCAAATGTTCTTGATGTTTCTGCACGTAATGGGTCGGGGCTGAGGTTCACACATGAAGACCCCCAAGAAACAGTCTTGCAATTACTTGATTTATACTTGTCTTTCGAACCCAACGATATCTGTTGGCAGTATTCCCCTAGAAGTGAAAAGCCCTTTTTGAATTACAGGTCCTTTCAATCAAAGCTTGCAAAAAGTGGCATCATTACGGGATGCTTAGGCATGGCAGTAATGAAATCTTGTAAAATGATGCCAAGTCTCTTGGCCCTGGCAGAGAGATGTAGGGAAGCTGGTTTCTGGGACTCAGTTCTCGTTTCGAGTGCAGACAAAGTCCTCTGTGCGCTGAAATCGTCTGCAAGTACCTCAGGTGCTGGAAAAGAATTAGAAAGAAGGGAGAAGAAAGGTAGTGGTTATGCCATATGTCCACACACTGTCGCACCGGATTAAAAGAGTGGGTAGCAAGCACGGGGTAAAGGTTTTGTTCTCTGCACCTAACGAGCTAGAAAGAATAGCGGCGGCGGTTCAAACAAGGCATGAATTGCACAGAAGTGCTTGCAACATAAATCATGAAAATAGATATGTTCTCTCTAAGACTGGCATAGTGTATCAAACCCCCGTCCTGTGGCCTTACCTACATATGCCAGACTGGCCGCCGTGTTAACGTGCGGCACATGGAGCACGCTAATTAAAGGATCTAACCTAGCTAAGCATTGTTTCATGTGCAAATGTACGCCGTTCTTTGAAGATACGGATGTCCTGTTCGCTCATTCTAACCAGCGCACTAGAAAATTTACTGTGGCGTTTCATTTTATCAAAAAGTAATTGGTGCGGGAGTACGCCATCGGTTACATTATCGCTCCTAGAAATCAATATGCTACATAGTGGGTAGTGGTTCTGCAGATACACACCTGCTTTTAAAGCGGTTTTACCTTTTACTAGCATTAGGAGTTTTGTTGACATTGCGCAGGTGTGCTGTTTTTTGGTGTGTGTGTATATATGACAGTGTTCTTCCTAATAAAAAAATCAGCTGTAAGATCAGTTCTCGTTTGTGTGTATCGTCTCTTGCTTGGTCCGTTTGTGTTTGTGCTTTTGGACCACCACTAGGAAATTCAATTATAAATTATTTAGTGGTCGTACAGGGAAAGAATGTCTAACGCATGGTTTGAAAGAAGAAAACACAAGCAAAAAATTTGGCACCTATAGTCCTTTAATTTTGGATGGCTACTCAGTAATTCATAAGGAACTGCTTAAAACCACACCATGTAGAATAAACGTATCTTTTCCTGCAATTGGATGGTGTGTTCACAAAATGTCTATACCCTCAGAAGATTCACCTGTACTCACCAACATCTGTGCTTTACAGCCGAAGGTTCTTAAATGCTTCTTTTTCCCCCCATCCCTTCAATGTGTACCTTAGGGCCACAGGAGTCTTCAACACAGTCTTCATAATAAGTCTTGTAGCCTCATCAGCTGTTTCACCCCCAATGAGTGCTAGCTTTTTGACCTGAAATAGCTTGTACAAAGTGAACTGTGCCATGAAAGCCATACAATGGATTTTTCATAAAACTCTGTCTTCAAGGAACCATGTGCAAGTCAACAAAAAAAAACAGAAGCATGCAGAACAGGATCATACAGAGGACTCAAACAGACCTAAGATCACAGTGGCGTGACTCAGAATGATAACAGAATTCTCTGTTGTCTTCTAGACACCAATCTTTGCATCATCATATTAATTTCCGTTTTTTCATGACTCAATGGCATATGCTTCCCAAACAATAAGGTAAGGAGAAAAAAGTGAAGCCATTGCTTTAAGGCCACCTTGAATCATGACAAAATTGTAGTCTGGAGCTACATGAGCGATGTAAGCACATAACTGTCAGCTGCCGCTATGAACAGCAAGGCTAATGCTTGTGCTAATTTCTTGTAGTAGGCTAAATATTATCTACAGCAAATCCCCATTCAAATACATTTGTACAAAATGAAGCTGCCAGGTCTACAAATCCAAACACATTTGGAAATTTCGAACTGCCAACTTAATCTGAAGTGGACTCACTATATGTAGAGGGCTCAAATTAAACTACAGCTGAAAAAAATCCCTATGCATCAAATTTATATTAAAAAGAATCAATACATTGCCTGTAGTTTATAGGCACAATTGAAAGAAATGCCATATACCCAGTCGAAAAAAACACCAGCCCGTTTCTGGTGTTTACACCAAACTGTCTTTTTTAGACACGGGTTCTGGTGTGACCGTTTCTGATGTTCCAACCAGACAAGGATATTCAGACATGGGTCCTGATGTGGCGTAGTGTGGTGTGCTTTAGTGCCTTTTTGTTCTGGTGTTCTGTGCTGTGACCCGCTTGTCTGATAGCGGCTCTGGTGTGCTTTGGTTTAGTGTTTCCTGGTGTGATCGGTGTACCATTCGATTTGGTGTGGTTGCTGTACCATAGAATATCTTGGTTGAGATGCTGTGAGTCTGGACATACTATCGTGAGAAAAATTAAGAGATGCCTGCAAATGCACGCCAATGGTGTAAAACGGCAAGCACTCCTGATGTGGAGAAAGGTGCACTAACATCCCCCAATCTCGCTGCGCCGGCCTTGATGACACGAGCATTTCATTATATGGCACCTGCACGCAGTTAGGCATAGCGCGGCACACACTCGCAGTGTCAATTTTTCACGATTGTACACTGGAGCATGCACATAACCACATAATTTTTGTTCTTGGCGAAGACGAAGAGCAAGCACGTATCGTAAAGAAAGAAAAACTGCTCAAATTTGCTCAAAAGCATCCTTAGCTTTATTGGTAAACAAAATTGGCAGTGTAGTCAAGATGGAGGCCCCTAGCATCATGGCGTGTAACTTTTCTGAAAAGCAGATTATGTTGCATTTCCCTGATAGCAGCT